>NC_135510.1:2971110-3228610 GCF_051989575.1 Stigmatopora nigra | reverse complement strand
CATGAGTAAATGAGTTCATTTCTAGCCGTCCTCCCTGGAGGCGTTCCATTCCCCTAGCGAGCCTACACCGGATAAGCAAGTTTGGAAAATTGATGGATGAATATGCAGGTACATTCCAAGAAAAATACACACCGCCATTTCTCATTTGTTGTCATGCAAAACAAGACCCGGCCATGATGTTGGAAGATTAATTCCAGGTTCACGTGGAATTTATTATGAGTATAGAGTTGGAATGTACAACATGAGATGACAGGCTATAACTTCAAGACACTTTTGTTCTTGTCTCAAGGCAGCATATCAAACTTAATTATACCTATCCTGTCGTCTCATCAAGTCGAGCCCCAACCTTGCACTCCAGAATACTTTGAGACCTTTCCAGAACAGATTGTTAGAGTACTCATTCAGTTCTTATCTGAAAAAGGGTTTACGGTAATGTTGTGCTACGAGGCTGGAATGAAGATGAGATCTGGTGATTGAGTTACTGCTTATTTGGTTTTATCCCATCGGAGTGTTGCTGTTAAGCCAGGGTGACAATGGCTAAAATACATGGTTCTTGTACTCTGTTTAAAAACAAATGAAAGTACAAAGGTTTTCTCATTTTGCGTCAGAAAAGTTTGGACAACTCGGCGTTATACGTGACCGGACGTTTGGTTGCTGGTACTTTGGTCGCGGGTCTTTTGGTCGCCGGTCCTTTGGTCGCCGCTCTTTTGTTCCCCGTTGGTCGCCGCTCTTTTGGTCGCCGTTAGGGTTAGGGTTTAATATCTAAGTACATTTGACAACCATAACCCTAACTTTAACAGCAACCAAAAGACCGGCGACCAACGGGGACCAAAGAGCGGTTCCCAAAAGACCGGCGACCAAAAGACCGGCGACCAAAAGACCGGCGACCAAAAGACCGGCGACCAAAAGGCCGGCGACCAAAAGACCGGCGACCAAAAGACCGGCGACCAAAAGACCGGCGACCGAGCACTGTGTTACAAAGCGGGCCACAAAACTCTCAAATGAAGGTCTGGACAGTCCTGCTTTAGCAAGTAGACAAAATTTGATTCATGCCATGGTGCAATACTGTTTACCTCCGCCCATTAATCGGTTGTTGTGCAGCACTAATGCATCGATGTTGGAAACATTCCATCACAACAACTTCTATGTCGGAATTTATTGCACATGCCAGGCGAAAGTGGTCGAGCCAGACTATTAGTCCTCCGTGAGTAATCATCGGACAATGTTTTTCCGTGTTTGCGTACAGCAAATAGGTCGGAGTGTTGCTGTTAAGCCAGGGTGACATATGTTGTCCAGCGGCTATGCATCAAGAGTTCCTTAGCCTTCTCTTTGTAGCTTTTCATTATTGATGTATCTGAAAAGTTGGGTCTAGCGTAGCGATGCAGTGACAATGTCAGGCGTGTCACTGACGCATTTTGTGCACTGGACGCTACGTAAACATTCATGAATGATTCAGTTGCGCCTGAAGATGGTTTGCAATTTTGTATTTTCATTGAAAAAAATCGTTGACATCAATTCAGATTGGATTTGACCTCGTTAACGTAGCTTCCGATTTTTGCAATGCCAGTATTTTAGTAGTAGTATTGTGTTTACACTTTAATGGTTACTAAGGATCTCACGATCATCGATATTCTCTAATGAATACTTTAAGAAATCAATCCGTATCCATTTGTAATACAGAACTAGATTAAATAAACATGACGTCCAATAAACATGAGGTCGAAATTCCGATATCTGGGATTATATCAATTTCTAATAAAATAAGAATAAGAAATATTTTTTCCTGAGGTTTATAGCCATACTTTGTCAGGGAGTTGATTAAAAAAGCTCCAAATAATACTGCTTTACAGGATGTAATATTTTGATCACATCCAAGAATATTTCATTATCGGCTTTTGTTAGAAATGCTACTATTGCTTTGTTGCTTACAAGATAAAATTGAGCACAGTTTGGCCCACAGCTTTCTCATATTTTCTTCTTTTATTTTTTTATTTTTTTTATATCACATGTACGGCTTATGACCTCAGCTCTGATTTGCGCTTCAGGGGATCTTTAAAACAACTTCAGTAAGCATCACACTGTGTCCGAGCGCTCATGTCCATCCACGTTAATATACTGCAGATGATATTTTCATGGAAGACGGAAGGTTTTACCGCTCCTCTCCAGAGTGAGGAAGCCAATGTGAAAATTCAGGGAAAATGATTGCAAAGATGTAGCTGTGGGCACAGAGCAATACTGATAGCTACAATAACATGCTTGTTGGCTGCAGGTGTTTGACATCAGATGGATATCCTGACTATTTCCAACAAAGCCAGTCTTTGTAATGGAATGGACTCAGGTTTCAAAAATGGATATCATTATTTCACAAAAAGGTTTTTTATATATCTATGTGCATCTGTGGGTGTGGGTGTGGATATGTTACATCTACAAATCCATTCCTTCGCAGAAAACAAACATTTTGTGTTTAAGGACATCATATTCATTTAAGAAAACTTGTTATTCCAGAGTTCATAGTCATGTCATCATATTACTTGCTTCACATTTAATGATTTGAACTTGTTTTCATTTTTTTTATCGCTTGGACTCTTCCATTATTCAAGACCTCCATACAGTTCTATACCAGCTAAAATGCAAGTCTCTCTTTTCAAGCCTTAGATCATCAAACTGCCAACAAACAGCTATACGATCCCTGATGTTACATTATGGAAGAGTATCGATCTCATTTAATAAATCATTGATGGAGCACATAAAAAAAATCTCGGATAGTTGAATTTTCGAATGGTACATTTTTTTTAATGATTTCTGTTCACAATGAGGATTTATGAATATTTATTCAGATCACTACTCCGCAAGAGTCTTTTTTTTTTCTTCCCCAGGAGATAAATTAGTTTTCTGTGCTTATCTATGTTATTACGCTGCACATTTTTCAGGCTTAAAAATGCTTTCATCGACACTTTGTCACCCTGATTGGAAAAAAAAATCATCTCGAGAGATATCAGCATACATTGGTCTTTATTAAAAAAATGAGTATTTATTTAAATGGATGATATGTAGGTTTTCATTCGCAGATATTGCAGTTTAATATGATTATTTAGTCACTTGCCGATGTAATTAAATGCTGTTTGTCAAATCGCACAAGCTGTGATTAAAACATATACAGTATATTATAAGTTGTCACATAATTATGTGATGAGCGTGCTGAATGGATATGTGATTAAAGTAAGAATAATTAAAGTGTAATAGAAAGTTCTTTTTCTTTTGGGTGCCATTCATAATCTGCTTCCTCCTCTTTGTTCAAACACAAATGCTCAGGGCTCCAATTTCCACTTGCACACTGGGAATAATGAGACAGTAAATTGAAGTGTACAGCTCATTCAAAAAGAAGAAAAAATTCAACTATAGCTTATATATCTTCCGACCTTGATTTGGATAACTTTAAGAAAAGAAGAAATCTATATGGTGCAAACATATCCATTCAAAGTCCAAATCAATGACACCATCGTTATGCAGTGCTGTTTTATTGTAATCACACAAGGTAACTTAAACAAAACAACACTACGGAATGTAACACAATGTAATGCTTTACTATGCTACATAACTATTTTTTTTTATTTTGTAACACTTGAACAAATGCTTACATTATGAAAACTATAGAAGACAACATACCACTAAATAACATAAAGCTATCTAATACAGTGTTCCCCCGGTACTTCGCGGTTCAGCTATCGCGGACTCAGAGCTTCGCAGATTTTGTTTGGAAAAAAAATACAAATATTACATTCAAACAACATATTTTACAGTTTTTTTTTTGTTATAACATGAATTTCACTCTCTCTCTACCCATATATATATATATATATATATATATATATATATATATATATATATATATATATATATATATATATATATATATATATATATATATATATATATATATATATATATATATATATATATATATATATATATATATATATATATATATATATATATATATATATATATATATATATATATATATATATATATATATATATATATATATATATATATATATATATATATATATATATATATATATATATATATATATATATATATATATATATATATATATATATATATATATATATATATATATATATATATATATATATATATATATATATATATATATATATATATATATATATATATATATATATATATATATATATATATATATATATATATATATATATATATATATATATATATATATATATATATATATATATATATATATATATATATATATATATATATATATATATATATATATATATATATATATATATATATATATATATATATATATATATATATATATATATATATATATATATATATATATATATATATATATATATATATATATATATATATATATATATATATATATATATATATATATATATATATATATATATATATATATATATATATATATATATATATATATATATATATATATATATATATATATATATATATATATATATATATATATATATATATATATATATATATATATATATATATATATATATATATATATATATATATATATATATATATATATATATATATATATATATATATATATATATATATATATATATATATATATATATATATATATATATATATATATATATATATATATATATATATATATATATATATATATATATATATATATATATATATATATATATATATATATATATATATATATATATATATATATATATATATATATATATATATATATATATATATATATATATATATATATATATATATATATATATATATATATATATATATATATATATATATATATATATATATATATATATATATATATATATATATATATATATATATATATATATATATATATATATATATATATATATATATATATATATATATATATATATATATATATATATATATATATATATATATATATATATATATA
Organism: Stigmatopora nigra; assembly: GCF_051989575.1. Lineage (NCBI taxonomy): Eukaryota > Metazoa > Chordata > Actinopteri > Syngnathiformes > Syngnathidae > Stigmatopora > Stigmatopora nigra. Next base: position 3,223,581 of record NC_135510.1, on the reverse strand, counting down.
TATATATATATATATATATATATATATATATATATATATATATATATATATATATATATATATATATATATATATATATATATATATATATATATATATATATATATATATATATATATATATATATATATATATATATATATATATATATATATATATATATATATATATATATATATATATATATATATATATATATATATATATATATATATATATATATATATATATATATATATATATATATATATATATATATATATATATATATATATATATATATATATATATATATATATATATATATATATATATATATATATATATATATATATATATATATATATATATATATATATATATATATATATATATATATATATATATATATATATATATATATATATATATATATATATATATATATATATATATATATATATATATATATATATATATATATATATATATATATATATATATATATATATATATATATATATATATATATATATATATATATATATATATATATATATATATATATATATATATATATATATATATATATATATATATATATATATATATATATATATATATATATATATATATATATATATATATATATATATATATATATATATATATATATATATATATATATATATATATATATATATATATATATATATATATATATATATATATATATATATATATATATATATATATATATATATATATATATATATATATTTGGAATTAAATTCAAATTAAGCATTTTTGAAGGGGAATCCCTACTTCGCGGATATGCACTTATCGCGGGTGGTCCCGGTCCCCATTAACAGCGATAAGCGAGGGAACACTGTATATGACTAATATAACTTGGCATAATGCAACATAAGTAACACAGGGAAAAGTAATTCTACAAAAAATGCTGCATATTCTTGTCCATTACATTAACATTTGTTGTTTTTTTATTTTGTTTACATTTAAAAATTGAGTACAAAAGATTACTGCAGGTATAATACATCTTGTCTTGGAAAGATGGTGTCCAATCTGACCTCATTTTGGATTAGCCTCAGGAAGAAAATACTGGATTAAAGTTATGGTAACACAGCAGACTCAGTTGTCATGGTAACCATAAATACATTGGAAGATTTGTGATGTTGAGTCACAGTTGGTTTAAATGACAAATGCTAAAATTCAACAAGCGACCCTTGTCAACTTGAGTGCTAATTCATCATGAAAGGTGTCCTGGCAGTTCCACCAGTACAGATCATGAAGGCCGGCAATTCTGAGTCACCATGGCAACGATACAGTACTATATATTCGCCTTTTCCTAAGCCAATGTAACACTCAACACCAATGTGAAATAGGTCATTTACGGTCGAATTATTCTAAACTGTGACTGTAAAACTGAATGGTAACATGCTAACATGGATTTTGTCACATTTCAGGTGAATGCGGTGAAGAAGAAAAACACCACCCCTCCTCATAAAACAAAAAAAAAAACATAAATTCCAAAAAAAATGAGACGCAATGGAAAAAGGTGGGACCAAAAACATTATTATTCCAAATATAGAATGTTAAAAAGTTTGATCGATCAATTGTCATGCTAAAACGAACACATTCGCAAGTTTCTTCCACAAGCCAACATAACACTCCACAGCAATGTTAAATAGGTCATTTACGGTCGAATTAGTCTAAACTGTGACTGTAAAACTGAATGGTAACATGCTAACATGGATTTTGTCACATTTCAGGTGCGGCCAAGAAGAAGAAAACACAAGAAAAACATCAACCATCCACGGAAAACAATACAAAACATCCTTCCAAAGAAAATGAGACGCGATGGAAAAAGGTAGGACCAAAAACTTTATTATTCCAAATGTAGAATGTTAAAAAGTTTATGCGAATTTACAATCGTTATGCTTAAAACGAACATATTCGCAAGTTTCTGCCACAAGTGCTAGGTGTCCTGGCAGATCCAATTGTAATTTAGACAGAAAAACAGAAAACAATCCTCTATATTCTCTTCATATCATATTATTTTGCATTTTCTATAGTAAAAAAATATAATGAAACGACTATAAAGCTACATGGACTATTCCTTGAGTAGTAAGAGTGCACTAAAAACATGACCTCATTGGCATTGGTAATAAAGGTCTCAACAAACATGCATGCAGACCCACACCCCAACACATCCACAAGCCCCCTCATCCCCACCCCTACCGTCTTCCCTCCCTCCCTCCCTCCCTCCCTCCCTCCCTCCCTCCCTCCCTCCCTCCCTCCCTCCCTCCCTCCCTCCCTCCCTCCCTCCCTCCCTCCCTCCCTCCCTCCCTCCCTCCCTCCCTCCCTCCCTCCCTCCCTCCCTCCCTCCCTCCCTCCATCCATCCATTCCCTCATGGTTAATTGAACAGAATAGTTCAGTGTGCAATTAATTATGATGTGCTGAGATGATGTATGGACCTGACAGGGCATTGTGGGTAATAATAATAGGGGGGCAATTTATTTACTGGACCTACTCTCATTCACCCCACCCGCTTCCCACCCTGCGGAAAAATTAATACATTTTCACAAATTCAAATTATGGAAGAAAATAGGAAGAAAATGGTGTCAGATGCATATGTGAGCAAATCATGAGGGGAAGTGGGTTGTGTGCATGCATTTAAAGGCACAAACACACGCACAAAGGGAATCGATGTTCTTGTGAGAAAATTGCAAATGTAAAACGGCAGAAATGAATCACGCTAATGACACAGCTGACACTCGTGTTCAATATTGTTATTTCAAATCCCCATGAAAAGATTGATTGCATGTAAGCTCTCCTTTATTTACTGGCTGCAAGACAATAAGAAGCGACAATGCTTTTAGATGAACAAATTATTCACAAGGACCTGAATACATAATCCCTGTGGGTCTGCTATGAATTGCTACCATGTTAGCACAGTAACTCTTACAATGCTAATTGTAACAGAACATGTATTCATACAAGAACGTTTATTAAAAGGGAGCTCATACATTTTAATCAGTTAAAGAAGGTCAAACAAAGTTCACTTCGGAAAATTATGTTGTCATGCATCTTAAAGGCTTTTCGGAAATTCAACCAAAATCTTTATAAACGATATACCGTATTTTCACGACTATAAGGCACACTTAAAAATCTTAAATTTTCTCCAAAATAGACAGTGCATCTTATAATGCAGTGCACCTTATAATACAGTGCACTTTATAATACAGTGCACCTTAAATATGGAAAAATGTAATAATGTGGTGCGCCTTATAGTCATGAAAATACGGTATTCATACAAAAACGCTTATTAAAAGGGACCAATTATTTTTTCATGTATTTTAAAGGCTTTTCGGAAATTCAACCAAAATCTTTATAAACGATATAATATGATATAACGCGAATTGCACTCTAGCGAAAGGTGTATTCAATTTGATGGCAAAATAACCCAGTAGTGGTGCGCTTCTAGTTTGTATGCAGTCAAAGTTATTCTCCTCAGGCGTCTGTCTCCTTTCTCCACTTAAGTGGCCCTTTGAAAAGTCCAATGAATTGAAGGTAGCGCTATATACTCTGAGCAAGCTGCTGTCAATCAAAGTAGATGTTTGCTGGCCTTCTAGTGCATTGGGAGTAACTTTAGAAAAATAGATTGATAGAACACTTTTTATTGCATGTTTTTCAACAGCTGAGGTTTATTTCAACTTGTTTTTCTTGTCGTCTAAACTCTGAGTAACATCTTGTTATTCTTAACCTCTTTATTAAATGTACTGTAGCCATGTATCTGACTTAAGCACACACAATTGTGAAATTATAAGACTACCGTATTTTCACGACTATAAGGCACACCGCATTATAAGGTGCACTGTATTATAAGGTGCACTGTATTACAAGGTGCACTGTATTATAAGGCACACTGTATTATAAGGTGCCCTGTCTATTTTGGAGAAAATTTAAGACTTTTAAGTGCGCCTTATAGTCGTGAAATTATGGTAATTGCTATTGACTTCCAGGTATGAAGCACTCACTACACAGTCACCTCTAGAGCCAGCCATTGTTGATGTTTTGGATTTTTTTTGTATAAAATCTTGCAGTGGGGGAGGGGCTATATGATGGAAGATTTTGTAAACTAAGATGGCATCTGCATATTTAACAGTATTGTTTTAGTTCAGGCGTTTGTGTTTTTTTAACATCCGACAGTGGTGGTTTTTCATTTTTGGTTTTCTGTTTTGGACCATATATAAGGTGCACTGGATTATAAGGCGCAGTGTCTATTTTGGTGAAAATGTAAGACTTTTAAGTATGCCTTATAGTCGTGAAAATACGGTAATAGCCGATGACAGTTGGTTTCATAGTTCAAAGGTCTGTTTACTATCTCTTCGATAAAGGGAAAAAAATGTTCTACTCCAATTAATGAGCGCTGGTTGATTCATCTATTGGTCTCGTTTTGGTTCAAATCTTGAGCACGAATGTCCATTGTGCATCATATCAGATGGAATTACTTGTCGTCATTACTTGATCCAGGTTGAGATGAGAACTGAGAAAGGTTGCATAAAATATTTCATCATCTATTTCTGCTCCATCGTGATATACTGGAAAGAGGCTTTAATGGCATCATAATGATATTCATGATGGGGAGAGTAATTAGGTTATGAGAGGGAGACAAATGTAATAAGAAGACTGATTTAGACGCTCTCGTCACCGACAGCTGCTGCCTGTAATCACACCACAGCGTTGGTGTGGGCTATGTCGTTATTAGATCCCTGTCGTGATAAATGTTATTTATTGCTGGCGTGAATGTTTCATTCCGAGGTTGGTGTGGCACAGGCGAGCAATCGCTTTGCGATCAAAAGAATAAAATTGAATGGACGCCTGCCGTAATTATGATTGTAACTTGTATGGGTTCTAAAACAGCTAATAAAGTAAAATGACGCTCATTTTTGGTGATAACTTGGAAATTCACTTTGTTTCAACATTATTTAGTGAATTTAAATCAAATTTTCAAATGGAAATTAGTGATATTTTAAAGAAACAATGAGTTTAGAGATATTTTCCAATGTTAAACACTGCATAATAAATTCCAAACTGATTCAAACCATTGCAGATCCTTCCGAAAAAACTCTAATTGGCTTCCATTTTTTTATTCCACTTTCTCCCCGAAAAAGCTCCCAATTTAAAGGAAACACGAAGAGAAAATTCACAGCTTGAATTCATCACCTCCAACTGATCAATCTAACTTTAAAATGTATAAGATAAAAAAAGGAAATGCCCTAACTCAAAGAGACTACCATCAAAAAAAGAGAAAAATATGACCTAACTTGCAAAGATTTTAAAGATCAACTCACCAATTACACCATTATTTAACGAATTAAAATCATTTTAGCACCTGCATAATACAAAAATTCCACCAATTCCCCATTTTTACTCTTGTTATCCAAACTATAGCTACCTAAAAAAAATCATACTTAATCATTTTAAGTATAATAAAATTAGAAACATAACAGGTGTTCAAGGGTAGTGTGTGTCAAGCATTAGAATTGGGAGTCATAAATTATTCATCATATTCTATCCCCATTGATTTTATTTCTTTGACCCTTCAACCAAACAAATCTCCACATTCCGCAGATCCATGTCCATGTGTGGTTTGTTATATGCTTAAGTTTCTCTGGTTGTTCCCAAAAAAAGCCAAAATAAGATGGTGACATGAAGAGGAATAAACCAAGCAAGTTTTAGAACCAAAGTGAAGTGCTCATTCATTATGTAAGACACACCATTCATTTGAATTCAGGCCACAGAACTGCAGTGCTCCAGCGTACAGTGCTTTTTCATGCACAAATTGGTCAGTCAACCTGTCACTTATTACATACTGAACTAGGAATGGAAGTATTTCAGTTTCCATTTGTCAGACGAGGCACCAGTCTTTGTTTTGTCTGGCGACTACCATATTTTTCTTACTATATATGACACGTTTTTGTTCACAGTTGGCTTATACTAAAGGGCAAAAGGGAGATGTTGATTTTAATAGATTTGGCAGTGAGATTAAGACTTTGGTGATGTGAATGACTTCATATGTGATGTTAACAGACAGTTATCTCGTTGATTTTATTGAATTGAATGTTTTTTTGTCATTATTTCTACTCTTCAGTCTTTATTGTCCACTTTTTCTGCCACAATGAACTTATACTTACTTTTGGAGTAATATAAAACTACAATACATCTGAATGCTTACTTTTGGAGTATCAAAAACTACAATAATTCTGTATGCAGCAATTAGCAGTCCAATATGTTAGCTATTATACTCTGTTCTGATCCTCAATTTATTTCATCTCTAGATATTTTTGCTCATTGACAATGTATCTCATCATTCCCAAACCATTTCTTAGGGAGTTACGCTTTCAAGTTTGCCTTGTTTACATGTTACCACACCCCACCCCCACCCACCCATCCGAAATTTTACGCAATCACTCTTCAAAACATCACGTGTAAACAAACATGACTCCAAAATACTCCCAAAATCTCCTGTGGAGAAAAAACTAACCAATGTTTCATGCAAACACATCCAAACAGCAGCTCTCCAGAGGGAAATTAGTGCTTCTTTAATTGACTAGGATAGGGGGGGGGGGGGGTTGCAAAATGAACAGTGTGAATTTATACAGCCATAGTGTATGCATTAGATAAAATCAGTGCTGTGAGAAGAAGGAAAAAATTTTCCTCCTTTCTCCTCTTTCCACATGACTTTGATAAAGGTGCCTGACATCATCTACCCACGGTGAAGGCTATTTGTAACCAGGTTACTAGCTATCTCTCATCTGTAATTGAGAACACGCAGCTTGAATCAGAAGTGTATCAACAATATGAAACGTTGTTAGCCTTCCATCAAGCGGCCTATGAGGGGAATTCATGGCTTTGGTGTGAGGGGGGGTAAATTTGGGGTCTTGAACAGACTCGGAATGAAGACTGCAGTGACAGTGAAGGATGTTGCACTGCATGTAGTTATTGTTATCGCAGTACTATTCGAGTGGACAAGCAGGTGCGTTAAAGTAATTTAGGTGTATTGGTGTTTTTAAAATCCTCAGTTTTGTTGTTGTAATCGGCAGGCATTTTTCTGGTGGCTTTTTTTCCTCATTTTGCTGCAGCCTAAAATTGCAATTAGTCTCCATGTTAGTCATTTCATGCAGAAAAAAAGGTTTATGGAGTCGGTTAAATGGAAATATTTGACTTAAGTTTGGTTTCCACGTACAATTGATTGACACATAATGGAAACACTTGGAGAAACATTGTTTGTTCTTTCAGGCATTTTTAGGCAACCTTTAATTAATAATTTCCATCTAATGTTCTCTCATTTTGTGTTTCTCACATATTTCATGAAAAATTGGAAAACTTTAAATATTTTAAAGAGTTGGTAGTTTATTTTCTCTTTTTTTAGGACCGTTGAATGAATTAGAGAATTTACATTCAAAATACTGTTCTATTTAAGAAAATCAAATCAAAAGTTACAAACCAAGTTCTGGAAACAAATATTTTGGTAAGTATAGGTACCACTGTATTTAGTCATGGACACTAAGTGTACTTGATGCCTTTTGGGTACTTATTGAGTAACTCTACACTATAAAACATTATATCCACAGCTTCTTTTCTGCCTTAACGTATTGGAAAACATCCAAATTCAGAGGGTGTCCCGTGAGATATATATTTACATCTCCAACCTTACATATCTTTGATCTTTGCTCTATATGAAAACATTGTATAGACCGCACGTGCAGAGTAGACCATATTGCTGTCATATTGTGAAACATGTTTTCCATTTCTGCACACTTTGTTTTTGCTGGGAGGCTGAAATGAGATCCTGCCATGCTGTAAAGCTAAACAAATGGATTAGAATGCACTGTATGAAATGTTGCTGCTCAACGCAGTGAATTGTGTGGATGTGTGTGTGTGTATGTTTGCTGCAGGCACTCAGCACTTTGTCCTAATGGGAATTTCACTCTGGTCTTGTTTGCCTGTGAGTGGTCTTGCTACTTGTGTGTGCTCTAATTACAGACAAGATTAGAGTGGAGGCAAATGAAAAGTGCTCACAGCCACTCCTTTGTAATTGCCACAAGCAAACCTTTGTAATTATGAACAGATTGCTTTACTAAGGACAATTAAAACAACAGCGCAACTTATTTAACGACTGTTGGGAGACCTTCAGAAGGTGTGGTAAAAAAAAAACAAGCTGTTGATGAATACAAGGAAGCAACTACAATTAGAAGATGACATTTTAATTTCATCATATTGAAATGTTTAAGAAAAAATGAGGTGGAGAAATGGGGGGAGTTTAGCATGCAGGTAGATTTGGAAAAAAGGTTTGTTTCGAGAAATGGTAGCATTAAGTTGTAAGTGGAGTTTTTTTCCTGAAAAAAAATGAATTTATTTAGTTTTTTGGGTGGGATGGGGCTCACATTGGTAAAAAAAATGGTGATGTCAATGTTCTTCTGTGAAGGAGATGATTTTTTTATTTATTTTGCAATACTTAATTATGATCATTACAAAATATAACAGATTAATTAGAGCTCCCTGACTAAAAATAATTAAAATACATAAAATAAATAGGACTGACCACTACACTAAACTGGTGAAAAAATGTATAAACATTTTTTTAAACTGGGACCTTGAAAATCCTGGAAAATGGTCTTTTAATTTCCTTTTAGGTGCAAAGTGCAGACTTCAAATTTAATTGTTCTCATCGGTTAAAAAATGTGCTCAAAATAACCCGCTCAAGCATTTACGTAACAAAATCAAGCTTAACGACATCACCGCAACTACCCCATTGTGTTCCTGGTACGTGATACGTTTAAGGCATCTGTATTATTAGTATCATAGTCATGACAGTAATCTCCCCACCTGTTGTCCATTGCCATTTGATACTCTAACACAATCACAAAGTAAAGTTATAGACCATGTTGCTATGCCTTTACTAACGAGCCACATTATGAGGCGAATGACTGTCCCATTTTAATGGAATAATAATAACAACAATTTAGCTTTGACTCTTGACTCTCATGCTACGATAGCATCATTCAAGGTTATTTCCCGCATGACCTGATAGACTTAACCGAATATTGATGAGACGGCATTTTAAAACACATTTTCCATCACTACCAAAGATATTTATTATTGCGTCCAATCCCCTTTTTGATATTCTGCAAGCACATCGGCATCTTTTGTTTCCTCTCATAAGGCGCTGTCGATGCCATACCAGATGGTGTTTCATTTTGTGGTCAAAGAGTGCCAGGAGTTCTGTTTGATTTTATTAGCGTTGAGATTTAGCACATACATGCTACTTTACGGCACAACACAAGTCCCATTTCTCATCTGTGGGAGAAAATGAAAGCGTGATGAAATGTAATATAGTCACCCTCGGGTGCGACTGCAGGGACTGGGAATTGCGGCACAATAAATCTAATGGATATTACTGCACTACAACCCCCCCAGTACACCCCCTCCCTACTAGGTCTATCTTTTATAATCGCTTTCTCTATGGCTTGGTTACCATCTTTTATTCTCCGGAAAATCTACACGTTTGCATCCCCTCCCCTTTTTCTACCACTTAGCTTTCCCATCAGATTGGTTTTTTTCTTCTTCTTCTCGCATGTACTTATTGGATTTCACCAGAGATGGCTTAATGTGAAACTGACTGCATTTTTTTAATAGTATTCCAAAATAGGTGTACACATACAATCATAATGCAGAGAAGCATGTAATGGTGGGTATTTTGGTTATTGTAACAAATAAATCAGACACTAAGCTCTCCAAATGCTGGACAGAAACAAGCATCTGGTCGCTAAAAAGAAAGTAAAACTTGGGATATATTTAGCGTGAACTCGTAAAGCAAAGTGTAGATAATTGAGCTTGAATAGAAACTTTGCTCACACTGTTTTTCAGGGACTCTTAATGGCTTCACCACTGAATTTTCAGGGATTCAATGGTTTGCCAATGAAATACAAATTTACATTAAAAGGATACGTATAACAAACATGATACTTTGTTTATCTTAATTTAAAAATGGCAGTATTTTCTTATCCGGTTTGTTACTTTAGACGTTGGCGCTGAACTTTTCTTGTTCCCGGCTCAGTTTTGTAGGAAAACTTTGTGTTTTTAATGAATTTTTTTACCATTAAAGGCGCAACGATATTTTGATATGGAAATATTTTTGCAATACTTTGTTTCCCACAAGGTTATTGATTTCTTAGGTTGTCATACTGTTGAATCAATCAATCAAATGATTTTTAAATCTACAAAAACATAGATTGTCACTAGAAATGCATAAACAAAACTAATGACATTCAACGTTATGTTTGTGTATTACATTTATCTTTCCATCTGAAAGAGGAGCAAAAAAAGTCTTGCTTCAAAGCGCAAATTAAAACAAGTTCATGAAATGACATTTCGATTTGTCTGCTTTCAAAGGTCAAGATGTTTATAGCCATGAAGAGTAAAGCAAAGATGTTGCGCACTAACCAAGAATAGTATGAATAGAATGACAGTAGTGAGAGGTTGAGTAGACTTAACAGATGGTGAAACACCTACACAGTGACAGTGAATTGCTCTTTGTTCCCTGGTGTATTTATAGCTCACTTTCCCCATCTTTGCATTCATTTTACTGCTTGGGAAGACAAGCGCAGTTATTTCCCATGATTGACATTTCAAAGGCTATTCTTGATGAATTCATCAAACCGATTTGGAAGCGTATTTCGGAGAATTTATGTTTCCTATAAGCCACACCTGACTAGGAGCCATACCCAATTTAACAATAAACATGTATTTGTTCCGATATAAGCCGCAGGTGTCCATTAAATATGTGATATTTACACTAAAAGGCATGCAGATTATTAGCATGTGAGAAAATCAATGAATTAAACTCAACAAGTTCATGTAGCAGTTTTTATTTTAGTGTTTTTTTACAATAGTAACTTTACTACATTATGTCGTAATGTTAGAAAACATCCTAATTACCACATACTGGACATTCTTGTTAAGTTAGAACATTATTAGTTATGACAAAAATAAATATAGCATAGCTTTCATTGTTGTTGTACTTTTCACTTGGCTAATGGTTGACCAATCATTCAACCTTGTAGTCAGAGGTTAAGCGCTGGTTGGAAAAACTAAACAAAAAGAGCCAAAAATTGACGAACAAAAGCATTAAAAGCCTATTTCCCAACCACCCACCCATTAAAATAGCCCAAATCTCCTGTCAGTGTTGTTTTTTTTTAAGTGAGTGCTGAGCGTACAGTTGTGAGTGACACTACCTCCTCTGTCTTTTGTACTCGTCTTCATTGTGCTTTGCTGACCCCGACGCTTTCTGACATAGAGTGGCAACCCACACCTCCTATTAATGCCTCATTTGGCTCAACACTAGCTGTGAGGGTAGGCAGCACCTATTCAAGGCCGCCACTCCCACACCCGAGAATTGCAGAAATAATACCCTCCCAAAAAAAGGCCTGCGTTTATCCTCAGTCCTTCCAAAATGTTCTATGGACTGGATTCTTGCATGTGTCAGGCTTGTACCTCACACGAAGGCCATGGTTATGCCATTGTGTTTGTTTTCTTCATTTACTCCATGCAGAAAAAAATATAAAGATTAAGCTCCTTTTAGGATATGTTTAAGCTATATACAATTGAGAGTATGCACAATGTCTGCTGCTAATGCCTAATGCTAAAGTGTGGCGCTTATTTTTTCTTCGTAAATTCATTATTAGAAACAGAACTGAGAAGTTACAAATTAAAACAGGTCAGTCAATCATAACAGGATATATTAAAGGCAGTTTTATGATTTTTTTTCTGAAAATCAAGTCATTGTCTTGAATTTGGGAAGTTATTTTCACTTAATGTTAATTTTAGCATCTGTGATGTAAATTATAGGTTGAATAGCTCTATTTTTATTTATTTTTTAAATATATTGTTGGATTATTGCAATTTAGTGATCAATAAATGACGGTATTTTCACACTATTGTAAGGGAATTGTGAAACTTTTACAAGTGGAAGATCTATTTGATATGCAACTTCAATTCAAAAGCTCTTAAATTGAAGAACTAATTAAAAATTATTTCCCCTCTTTTAGACACAAGCTTCATTAAAGGAAAAAAAATCACAGACACTTTAGTCTATCTTATCTCACTTCAAAACCGCTCATCTTTAACTTATGAAATGTTGAAAAAAAACATTAATTAAAAGAAACTTTTTCATTTGATTTTCAAGGACATCATGTGTCTGGTTTTATTATCTTTGTGGTTTAAAAAAATAGTATTAATCTAAAAGAGTGCAACACAAAGTTAATACTCTTTGAGATGTTACTGTTAGGGTTTGTGTAACATAAGCACCTTATGTGTGAGCCAGATCATAAACTGAATATGCAAGCATTAAATTTAACAACTTTGTACCCATGGCAACCATTCAGCACGTCATTCACTTGTCAAGCCACATCAAGGCCAATTGACTCCATTGTCTGTGTCCTGGTGTGCAAGGTTATTCCAAGGAATGGGGGGGGGGGGGATATCAGGCCTACATCTTTCTGCCTCTTCCTTCCCCCCATCGCCAACATCCAGGTCATTCAGCACGCTGTTATTCCTCTTTTTTTCTTCTTCTTACAGCGCTATTCGCACAACAAATGACAAAGCAGTGTGTTATGGGGGCGTGGGTCGTATGGGTCCATTAGGGTGGTGGGACAAGAGGGGGGTTCTTCGGGATTAGGGGCACCAGACACCTCAAAGATTTATCTGCCTTACTTCATAGATGCAGTGGACTCTTGATGACTGGCTGTCAAGATCAGTTAAACAGCCACAATAGCAGAAATGGACGTTTGACTTTTCTTTTATTACTGTTCCCAAGGACCCTGGTTTTAAACACTCATTGGGTTTTTTTGCTTCGGACGTCTAGTAATGCAGAGTAAGAATTTAGTTTGGCTGGAATATATAAAAAGCTCTCATGGTGGAACAAATTGCATTTAACGCTTAACATTTAGGTTAGTGTACTGTGATGAAAACTTTGATAAAGACTCATTTCTATCATGCTCTTTCTTTTTTAGGTTGTTGGGTGAGCCAGAACTCATTCTAGGACATGTTTTACTCGGGATTGGTTTTCCATTCAATCCAAGGGCAAATAGACAAAAGAAACATCCAGACTCACATTTATACCAACAATAATTTGACATCCTAAATGAAATCAACATGTGTTTTTGTAACATGGAAGGTTGGCCAGAAAAGTTGGATAAAACCCAGAGACAATAATCTAAGGCCCAACCTTCGAACTGTAAGGTAGACGTGCTAACCATTATACCGCTTGAGTGCCTGATATAAAGTTTCATCCATTTCCGTTGCGTGGTTTTCGTCTAGGCTCTAAAAGTGTTGAAAAGCTCTACATGGAGAACTCGAGGAAGCAAAGGAGTACAGTTGAACAGTCTACATGTGCTTTGACAACTTGGAAGAGGCGTTCCATCTTGTCACTCAGGGTAGCTTTCTGCAAGTTTAAGTGTATGGGGGCACTGGATTCATTTACAGAAAGGCTCGGAATCTGACAGGACTGCTCTTTGTCTCTGATTTTGTGTTTACCCTTTGTGGGAAGAATTTCTCAGCAGAAGCAAGGTATAAAAGGTGTACAATTTTGGTGACCTAAGTGTTATGTCTTTGGGTTTTTGCAGACAATGTGTTTCTCTTGGCGGCTTAAGGCAAAAATGCACAACGTTCACTTGAAGGGTTTAAAGCAGTGGTCTCAAACCGGTCCTCAAAGGGCCGCAGTGGGTGCAGGTTTTCATTCCAACTCAACAAGAGTACCACAGTACTCTCACATTAAGCTCGCATATCTGAACTTCTCCATAAAGACAAAAACTGGCAACTGTGTAGTGTAATGATACTCAGCACAGTCTTCTTGAACAGTACAGGGTCAAGTATTGGTAACGATGTTTCCTGTTAAATTTCTTAAGAGTCATACTCAGTGTATGCACTATTTTTGGATTTGAAAAAGAAGCAACATAGCAAACTCGCATTCCCAGATGAAATACAACCACCCGCTACAATTTACTCAGCTTGGACAAAAATCCTAACAGTCAACAGTTACTCAGGTTGCAACAGATACAGTATGAAGATAAATTATTTTGAATTATTCTGCAAAATCAGTTTTTTTCTTTTTGTAAATGGATGTGTTACTAACTTTCTGCGCAATTGGAGTTTTTACTGGATCTCTGTGGGTTTATCTGCGATCATATTGTAGTCCCTTTACAGCAGTGGTCTCAAACCGGTCCTCAAAGGGCCGCAGTGGGTGCCGGTTTTCATTCCAATTCAACAAGAATACCTTTTGCAAGTGCAATCAGTTAATTAGAGTCAGGTGCTACTTATTTTAAAGACACCAGATTGGTTAAAATGTCGGCACTGGATCGGTTGGAACAAAAACCAGGACCCACTGCGGCCCTATGTGGAACCGGTTTGAGACCACTGGTTTAAAGTCTTATGTAGAGTACTTCAAGTATCTTTAAGTATCTTGAGTGAAGTATGTGGATTGTGGATTGGCTCCTAATTTATCGGTTGATTTACTTTCACAACCTCACCTGTCTTCATAGTCAGTAATCGCATAGTAGTGTATTCGTCTGACTGTGGAACAGGTGCTATGAAATCAATTCCAACTCAGTGGCAGTGTGATTGTGGGTGTGAACAGTCTGTCTCTATGTGGACCCTACAATGACTGGCGACCAGTTTTGGGTGCAGTCTACATTTTGTTCATGGATGGATGTGATTGGTTGAGTGAGTGTCTCAGACCGTTCGACTTCAAATTCAACATTTGTGGTCTCCGTTTGGGCTTGGAGAGATGCCAACATGTTTGAATCCTTTGACTTTTTGAGCTAAAGTCTTGCAATATGTATAATCAGTGACAGGAAAGGACAAATGTTGGGTATTTGGAAGAAAAAAAACATTTTCCAGTTGGCCCTTTAATGAAAAAAAACTGGACAATGTGTGTACTCTTGTAAACAAATTTAAATCAGGAAGAGGCACGGTTAAACTAACTGGATCCGACTACACAGTGAACTAATTAGCCCGAGGAACAAAGAAAGGAGGATAGCGGTTTTGATTTATGAATAATCAGCAATGTTAGTGACTATTGTGTGTCTTGATTATTTGATTTTTTTGGGTTGGATATTGATGTTGTAGTTTAGAGTTTTGGAGTTGTTTTGTGGACAGGCAAAACAATTAATTATTGAATGCTTTTCTGCTTTAGGATTCTGGTACATTTCAAAATGGCTGAAAGTTGCATTTTTCATTTCACATAGATAACAGAAAATAAACTACTAGACCTTTGATCGCAGGACAATTAGAGAGACTTTTTTTAATCGCACCAGCATGAGTACTGCTCTGATAAAGTATGCACTGCTTCAGTGTTTGACTTTTTAAGTCAAAATGGAAAAGAACATTGCAGACATTGTGCCTTGTAAACGACAGGCGTGCTTGTGAGGTTAATAAGTAACACATTTTGTCACCTGTTATCAGCAGCGAGATAAAAACCTCAGTGTTTGCGATATTTCATTCTCGGGAGTGATTTCCTGTCTACACCATGACAGTGGGCTAAATTGCATGAGGGGGGTTTGGGGGTGTTGCATTAAATAATGTTTGTATCGTATACAGTTTACAGCAGATTATGTGATGTGTTGGCTTTTGTAAAAAAGCCACTGATGAAAAGGTGAGAATATTCTGCCAGACACAATGGCAATGTGTGTGAGTGCGACATCTGAAATATTACCAACACCAATTCATCATTTTCACACTTGGATAATAGAAAGCAATCTTCCTAGCCGTCCGAACTCACACTTTTTCAAGAAATCATATTTCATGTAAGGGAAGACATGCTCGGCGGAATATCTAAAGTGCCAATCACAAAGTGTAAACACTCCAAAGCCAACAAAGCTAAAGGATAGATGGAGGTGTATCATGCAGCCTCATGGGACGTGTGGGATACATACATAGTGTATGGGCTTGACCCCTAGAAAATGCATTTCTGTTGATGCACAGCAAATATGACAGACAACATAACAAAGCGGTGGATGTTTCACATGAGAACATATTACAAAGAGCTTGCTTGGTCTTGGTGTGTCAGATTTGGAATGTCTTAAAAGTGGATTGCAAAACACATTAATTAAGTTAATTTTATTAAACCGTTAGCTCATATTGTCTCAAGAAAAATGTATGTGAACTCTTTCATTTTGTTTTCCGCTCAAATTGCTGCGTGATCAAATGTGATTGGATGTTTTACGACAGTGGTCCCCAACCACCGGTCCGCGAGCAACTTGATGGTCCGTCAAAGTGATTAATATTATCGTTTACAATCTCACCCTTCTACTTGAAATGAGAAAAGTTGTTATAATAATTGCTATTATGCTTGAGACTATTCGTTTTTTTGCCGTTGTGGATGTCATTCATGCACCTACCCCACCTCCACACATTAGCCATTAGCAATTAGCCGATCTGCGGTAACATTGAAAGAAATTTTACTGGTCGGCAGTGAGAAAAAGGCTGTTCTATTCAAGTTTTCCTATTCAAGTCATACCCATTACTATGACTGGGCTTTAAAGCAATGGTCACCAACCAAATACCATATATAAATATAACTCATCTCATAGCATGAGGCCATCCCTAGAGACTTTCAGCTCTGTGTTTTTTGCTGTTTTTTTATCTTTTAATTGGCCAATAAGGCCAAAGAGAAACCTTATAAAACAGGGACTGGAACTGACTCTGAAGAACAATTAACTACACAAGACAACATATAGTATGTCATAGTATAATCAAATTATTACAGTGAGCATTTTACATGTTGTTGCTGTCTTCATTAGCAACTTGGAGCAAATGAGCAGTTAATTTTTAACCCAAGGGAGCATATTACAGCATATGGACTGAGGTCTATATGGTTCCTATTTGGCTAGGGAGGTGTTTATTAATCTGTGGTAGATGACAGGCCTCTATTTGTGCAAATACACTCCGTCCACATTGTATCAGCACTATGTCAGTACTAATGTACTATCAACGTTCACAACCGAGCTGTTTTCTTTTCAACACATTTAGGCTCTCGTCCCTTGGCGTCTCTCTCTATATACGTTTCTGCAGTCTGACTGTTTATGTTCTTATCCACTGCAGACAGCAGTCTGTTGTGATTGCACTGCTGAAAGGGGAGAGAGATAGAGCAAAGAGTAGGGGGATGGGTAAAAGTAGGAGGAGAGTACATGCCAGTGAGTGTCCCAAGCCATTAGAACAAGGGATATTTCTGCTTGACTGAGCAATTCATTCTCTACATGTCACATTGAATTTCTTCCATTATAAAACACTGCTGCCTTTTCCACTCCAAAGGCAGATTGCCTGCACCTCTTTGGCCCGCTGAAATATTGCCTCGTTCGCCCTCAAACCATCTTTTCTCATGGCAAAAGAAACTTGCGAGAGATGTTTGCAAACAGTGATTAGTCTATGCTTACTCTCAAGGTTGGGCTTCACTAAGTCAGCCAAGCATGCAAATATGCACGGATGGAAAAAAAAAAGTTTTCAAATGAGCGTTTGCTTATGGAAATGTGACAACCGCCGAGTGTAAAAATACTCATGGGAGCAAGTGCAAAAGGAAAGGTGTTAGCATACTATGACTAGAAAATAGAAAAGATGAGTAAAACCACTTTATTTCCTTAAATGATGATTTCCTTCTGACTTGGGACGTTCCCCAAATGGCTACTCCTTCAATTTCAGATTACTACGTCATTTTCTGATTCCTCCTTAAAAATAAATAGGTAGGGATTATTGGATTGGATTGGATAACTTTATTCATCCCATATTCGGGATATTACCCTCAATTCTTAAACTCATACAGGACTTTAAATATTTAAATAGTGAGATTAAATTGACCCTAAGTGACTATTAACCAATGTTTTTTCTATTTTAGTATCTAAAAAAAAGTATTGTCTATGCTTTTTTGATAAAAAAAAATCATACAAATAAATACATTTCACCAAAAAGAGTGAAACACATTAATATAATTTTTATTTTTTTATGATTTTTTTGTATGATTTTGTTTCAATGGAATTCATTGTTTAGAATGTGTACGCAATCTATTAAAATTATCAAAGCTTCTTGAATCGAATCTAATCGTGCAATACTTTGTAATATCAGCAAATTCCAAATATGGTATATTTGTCCAAAAATTTTGATATCATCATGTTGTCATAAAATAGCTGATTGCTTATTTTATGCAATCACTGTCCTATTTTGGAACCAATGATATGCATATTACTGTATGCACCCTGCAATTGACGCTCAATCTGTTTCACCAAAACTCATTAGCAGGGCCTAATGCATCAAAAGTTCAATAAAAAATGGATGAATGGATAACCTCGGCTGAAAACTACCAAGACTTTTACAGAGGGTGCAACCACTCCTACTGTTCTTAAATTGATACACTTATAATACACTTTGTTATTGTTACTGCACACAGTGACATGCGAGCGAGTGTTTAAGTTGAGCCACTTGGATGGTGTCTCATCCTCGTTCTGACACTTTCCCCAAAGCCCAACTTCACTCCGCAAAACTCCCGACAGCTCTGACAAGAACAGCAAGCGAGATTGATGTTGCCTGGCTAGAAAATACAACAGGAGCAGGGCAATTATGTGCTGTGTAGCAGCGCTCCAAACAGCCTTGCCTGCATTGTTATCCTTCGCAATATCACCAAGGTGTGTTGTGGAGAGTAAATGGATAGTCTGTGAGAACGTTTCATCCCCTGCACTTCAACTCTGTTCAATCTCACTCACACTTTTACTCCCCTCTCTTTTATATGACTGCATCTTACGTATTAGTTTAATCTAAGAAAGAAAAAAAACAAGAAAACACTTTGCCTGTTTCACACACTGCACATACGCAACCCGTTTTTGGCCCATCAAGACACCAGGCTATCACCACGTAATGTCCATGTTAACCAGTTCTAAACATCATTACATATGCCGATAAAATGGAAGTTCCGGCACCTTACATTATTCTGTATATAGCGTAGCGATGGCTTTTAGCAGCACAGTGAAGGCATTCATGCCTCAGAAAGTGCTGTCATTTATGAAGACTTTAAGGACACAGTCCAATGCATGTCCAATCGAATCGAGTTGAGAGAGTTTGTCAGGGCACTGGCAGCTCGACACTAATGGAAATGACATCTTTCAGAGAGAGATGGCAAAAGGGTCGAGGCTTCTATTCGTCTACACTAAGTCGTATCAAACGATTAAAGTCACAATATGAACAACCCTGACTTTCAAATGTCTTGAAACCAATATGTAATTTTAATGGTATATTATCTTCTTGGGGTAGATTATTTTTTTGGACTGTGATTGATTGAAATGCAGACACACAAGAAGTTGATATGTTATCCGATGCTAAGAATACAGTATATTCTATATACCACATTTTCACGACTATAAGGTGCACCACATTATAAGGCGCACCCTCAATGAATGACATTTTTTCCATATATAAGACACACTGTATTATAAGGCACACTGTATTATAAGGCACACTGTATTATAAGGCGCACTGTCTATTTTGGAGAAAATTTAAGACTTTTAAGTGTGCCTTATAGTCATGAAAATACGGGAATTGCTATTGACTTCCAGGAATGAAGCACTCACTACACAGTCACCTCTAGAGCCAGCCATTGTTGATGTTTTGGATTTTTTTTGTGTAAAATCTTGCAGTGGGGGAGGAGCTATATGATGGAAGATTTTGTAAACTAAAATGGCATCTGCATATTTAACAGTATTGTTTCAGTTCAGGCGTTTGTGGTTTTTTAATATCCGTCAGTGGTGGTTTTTCGTTTTTGGTTTTCTGTTTTTTCCATGCATAAGGTGCACTGGATTATACATTTTGGAGAAAATTTAAGACTTTTAAGTGCACCTTATAGTCGTGAAAATACGGTACTAAAATAATATTACTCTACAATACAGCTATTTTTTTAAGTGGTTGGTCCTGTTAATTTTGGAACTGTAGCATCTGAAGCTGATAATGAAAACCCCGTAAAATCATTTAAAACTCATATTTACCTGTTTTAAGTTACCCTGTAAAGAATATGCTATTTTTTCACAGCTTTCAACCTCTAGTAGCAGTTTTTTTTTAGTCATAGTCATCATACAAACCAATTCCAAATCTGAATGACTATTTTAATTTAACTTCTCTCTCTGACTACTAGTTGTAGCTTGTTGTTACCGTACACACTTATTGCATGATAAGAGGTCATCCTTTCAAAATATCTCATTTTATCAGGACTGCAAAGTATTCTGTAATTCTATAGTGAATCCTTGTGGCATTATGATAAGCAAATTACATATTTTTTTTATATTAAAATACTTGGTTTAATTCAATTTTTTTTAATAAAAAGACTTAGTTTGTCCTCTGAAAAGACTCCAACACGTCCTTGAATAATTAAGTAGCCAAAATCAATTCCATTAGAGAAATATTATCATCAGCACCATCAGCAATTTGTTTTGACTCGTTAAATTAGGTTGATTTAAATCACGCTCTGTCGACTTGAATCTACTTCGGCTTACATTAGCAAATAAGTTTCACTTATTAGATGTCGGCATATTACTCTTCTCTTCGAATGACTGCTAAGGGAGTGAGAAACCGTGAGGAATTATAGCGGATTGAAATGAACTGTTTGCTGCAAATCAAAGATGTGTCACTCAAGTGCAGACACCCTCTTTTATTAATTTATGAGCGAGCAGATGAGTCCCACTCTCTCTGGGCTGGACATCTCATCTATATCAGCAGAATGGCACATTTATATTCTGTCAGAGATGAGGTTGCATTTAGTTTTACACCTTTGTTGACATTTAATTCAAAAGACAACGTTCAAGAGGGCAATGGTATTCTCCGAGACGTTTTAATGTGTTTCAATGTTCAGCCGTTGTTTAAAAAAAAAAAAAAAAAGAAAAAGAAAAAAAAGAAAAAAAGAACCCCAATTTTATTGTGATAATGGAAAAGTAGACTGGAAAAGTGGATTTGGAATTGGTTTGCACATAATATCAGACCGCTATAAAAATGAGATTTGCAGCCATGGGGGAAAACAAATCAAGCCCCTTTCTTCAGTTATTGGAGCATGGAAGAGAAAATGCAGTTATTTTAATATAGCCGGTGAAAAGTGCTCTGTGTTCATAGTGTCTGTCTCCATGCTTTGAGCCTGATGTGATTGTGAGTCAAGAAACATGATTGTCTGTAAATGTGCATTGGCAAAATGACACCCCCCAAGCCTTTTACCCCCCCTCTGCCTATCTAAAATATGTATTTTACTGCAAGCCAAACAGAGGGAACACAACAGATATAAAGTGTGCACCTTGAAAATAACAAAGAAAGCTATTCCTTAATATCAGATGAGACTGGTTGGTAAAAAAAGAGCCTGCAGGTTCTGCCTGTGTCCAATTGTATGCAACGGGCCATATGGAGATTTAGATTTGTCCAAGCAGCGTACTATTTCACTTCATGCTGAGTGTACAGTTGCACTGGAGGGCATACATATGCAAGAGGAATACTCTTCTAGTGATGTAAACAGAGGAATATGGCCAGTGACAGGCATTAGTGAGCAAGGGGCCATAGTGGATCAAATAGAATAACCTGTCTTTGATACTACAGAGGCGTCGGCATCATTACTGTGATTACAGAATCGGTATGAGGCACAAATAGGACTTGTTAAAGCATATTTTTTTATGCTGTAATGTACTGTGATGATTACGTCTCATTGATGCCTCCAAAAGCAATTGAACGGTAACGCTATAATTCCTTTTGTATGATGTGACTGATAATGACACACAACATCTTGTGTAAACAACGAATGAGTTCATCGGGAAGAAGGAGAAGACAGTTGGAGACCGATCAATTTAATCATCAACTTAAACACAAAGGAGAATGCAGTTTTCAGTAATCATTATAATGATGAACTGCTTTCATAAAGGAACATGACTCAAGGTTATGCAAGAATTTGTTCATTTAATTCATTCATTTTCTGAATTGTTTCATCGTCACTAGGGTCACGGAGGGTGCTGGAGTATATCCCAGCTGATTTCGGGCCAGAGGCAGGGTACACACTGAATTATTTGCCAGCCAATCACAGGGCACGAAGAGATAAACAACCATTCACGCTCAAACTCATACCTAGTGGCAATTTAGAGTGTCTAATCAGCCTACCATGCATGTCTTTGGAATGTGGGAGGAAACTGGAGTACCCAGGGAAAACCCACCCAGGCCCAGGGAGAATATGCAAACTCAGGGTGGACCAACCTGGATTTGAACCCAGGACCCAAAAGCTGTGAGGCTGACGTGCTAACCACTTAGCCCAATGTGCTTAGCACTCAAACTGCTGGGTCTGGGAAGTTTGGGAATTTGTATAATAATTCGTTTTCATATTGGTTTTAATTGAGTTATGTGTTTGGTGCAGGGCTGAACAAGAGTAAAATAAAAAAAGAGTTTTGGAATCTTGCCATTTTGATATGTCAATATAGCTTGCAATGATAAAATACACAGATAATGTGACAAAGGTCATTCATTTAAATGATACTGATAGTACAACTTACTTTATAGAAGTTAGGAAAATTTTGCAGAGTCAAACGTCTCTTTTCTGTGACATTTCTACCCAAAAAATGACATGGAAAAGTGCTGTGTGCGCACTACAGATTGTGGAAAATTGCTGAGTTGACTTTGACCTCCCATTCCAGGTACAGCAATGAAAATAGTAGATTGTACCAGAAATAACAAAGTAAGCTTAATAGAGTTTATCCAGCATGTTGATTTTACATTTCGTGGTTTGGTTTTGTGAAGATACAACTTGTACATGGATCTTAATCACCATTTAAAAAAAACACAGAAGAAGTGGCTTTGTCATCACGTCTGTACTTTGTTATTTTCCACTTATTCACGGCCCATGTGCAGCCAAATTCTCCCAAAAAAGAGGAGGAGGCCATTTTTACCCATACAAAAAACTGCTTTTATACGGTGAATTAATACTATCCAAATAAATTAGTTCATTTCCAACATTGCTTATCCTGGTCATGGCCGCAGGGTGCTGGAGCCTATTCTAGCTGACTCCAGGCAAAAGGCAGATTACACCCTTAACTTGTTACCAGTCAATCATAGGGCACACTTAGAGACAGACAAGCATTTATTCTAACACTGCCACTGAGCGGGAATCAATCCCACGCTGTCTGCACTGTAGTCAGGTCATTGGACCACTACACGATCTACAAATGAGTTCATTGAGATAGCGGCCATTACCTTGAAAATCCTTGAAATCTAAGATGCCAACGGTAAGATGATGTTGACTACTTACAATTGAAGAATTAAATTTTCGTTCCAATGTTGGCAGACTAAACAGCCTTTGGCAAAATGGCTTCTGTTTTACGGTGGAAAATTCTAACCAATTTGATATTTTATTTCTTGCTATTTATACTGAATATGTCATGAAGCAATTGCTCCAACGGGCAAGCTTTTACAGACAATAAGAAAGTGAATATGTGATTCTGAGTATTGGAGTGTTTATGTTCAGCTTTATAATCACATATGCAAAAAAAATCTTTCTTGTCTCCATCCTATTAGGCATACCGAGAAATGTTTGCTTGCAGAATAATTGACTGTGTTCTAGCTAAGAGCTATTAATCATCCCGCATTGAAATTTCATTACCAAAAACTCATTAAAACGTAGCATTTAGAGTGCATACACAACCACAGGAGACACGTATAATGTTTTCTTGCCAGCCAACATTTCCGCAATAACAGATGTCCTGTCAAAATGTAAGGTAATTAATGCTTGCGAAAGCGCGTGCATGTTTTACATGTGCTTTTAATTTAAGTTGGGAGAGTGAACTGCAGCTCAGAAGAGCTGCTTTACACAGCTTTAAATCAGCAAATCATTAAAATTTCACACAATCCTTTCCTTACGCCAAAACTGCCATGCGGAATGAAGACATGGATCCAAGTAACTGTTCGGCAACTGTGATTTTAATTTTATACGCTTAACAGAGGCAGATGTATGCTGTTCAATTTAGATGAATGACTGCACACAGCTGCGCTTTGACAATGAAGAAGCCACTTTAAATCAAATGTAAACATAAGAAATTGATTATTCTCTGCTTGGAATAGCGCAACTTGAACTTTAACAAAAACTCAAATCGTGCAAGAAAAAACAGAAGTACGTAAAAATATAATTTAATACCCTTCTGAGTTTAAATGGAATGTCAATCAAATATAAGCTTTATCTTGGAATGGCTTAATGGAATATTGAAATGTCCTTTTTTCCCAGCACACTGGTGCTAATTAGTAGGAATGGTGAGCGCTAAAATGACGAACGTGGCTAAGGACAGATATTTAATTGGAAGTAATGTAACAATGTGTTCTGCATTTGTCATTTTGCAGCCCTTGGACCATATTGGCTATCTATGTGCCACTGTTGGTTTTGGAAACATGCCCTTTGATTGGCTGGCCACCAAATCAGGGTGTGCTCCGCCTGGTAGTTAGCTGGGATTGGCTCCAGCACCCTCTTTCCCTAAAACTCTAAACATGAAGATTTGAATCCTTGCCTAAGCAATTGTGCTAACCGTTCCTATGGTGAAAAGTTAAATGGTGTTAGTAAAGATTTGTAAGTGTTAGGCAATGGAATCCAATGGTGCTTGGACATTTGGTCGCTGGTCTTTTGGTCGCCGGTCTTTTGGTCGCCGGTCTTTTGGTCGCCGGTCTTTTGGTCGCCGGTCTTTTGGTCGCCGGTCTTTTGGTCGCCGGTCTTTTGGTCGCCGGTCTTTTTGTCGCCAGTCTTTTGGTCGCCGGTATTTTGGTCGCCAGTCTTTTGGTCGCTGGTCTTTTGGCCGCCAGTCTATTGGTCGGCGGTCTTTCGGCCGCCAGTCTTTTGGTCGCCGGTCTTTTGGTCGCCGGTCAAATGGTGACACAGAGTTTACTGTTGAAGCCAACTCTCAAAATTATATTCATGAGAGAGTTTAATATCTAAGAGAGAGCGTTTAATATCTAAGTACTGTTTAATATCTAAGTACATTTGACTGGCGACCAAAAGACCAGGGACCAAACATCCGGTCATGAATCCAACTAGCGAAGTTTATCATCTGTTTTTTAGCTGATTTTTTTTAAATAGAAGTAAGCAATCGTGTTTTAACTGATTTTACTTATAAGTTCCTCAGGCTCCGAATTTCTCGCCCATTAGCTTCCAGAGTAGCATTTGAACATCATAAAGGGACTCTCACTCTTATAATCGAAGCCTCCAATAAGACTGCAAAACTTTGCGAGATAGGGAACTCATAACTGTTCTTTCAAAGTAGTCGCTTGGAGGGTTGGAAACGTTTCAAAAATATCAAGAATGAAATGGACATCACTCTGTAAAAACCATACTATGATTTGCACCCGTGTGTGACAAATGGATGTTAAATGTTCTGTCATTTTTCATTCTTTGTTTATATTTTAAGCCATACCAAGTCCTCCTTGAACCAAATGAGCCAAGAACATGCCGTTCCTGAAAAACTTAATAGTAGGATTAACTTACATTTTCTGCTTTGATTTTTTTTAGGTGACCTCCCTTTTTAAATGACCAATAACTTTTTCAGATTAATACGGAAAAGAGAAGCACTGACGTTATTGGCTTGGAAAAAGCCGTTACATTTCTTTATTACTGCAATAACTTGTGACATTCCAAATCGGCCCCTTGTGGATCAATATGATGGTGGGAGTGAGCTAAAAAGATTAGACGGTTGGTTGAAAATTCCACTGCTGAATTTCATATTAATAAAAGAAACACAGGAACCATTGGATGGCTTAAATGTCACAAACTTTGCAATCAAAACAAACAAAAAATCCTTTCAAACTGTGTCAAGCATCATTTTCAGTTATAGCAGCAATCCAAACATTAACCTCTGACCATATTTATTCGCTTTCTGATCTATAAAAATGTATAAAAATCCTCATAATTGTGGACTGTTTTATTTAAAACCAGCATACAATTGATTACCTTTATTGTTTTCATTTAAAAAGCAATTTGTGAGTTGCCACACAGAATCAACAAGTAGTGGATGTTCACCATAAAGAAAACATTATTAGACTAATAAATTATTACATTTATCACTTTTTTTCTAAATGGTCCTAATCACACCTGCTCTGCTTTAATTGCAGCAAGCACCAGTGGATGATGATCATTTATTTTCATGTCGCTAACAGTGTTGCCCGACCGAGGCGGAAATAACATACGGTTATGAAGAGTAACTCATCTTAGCTATTCCCAAACAGCAGAGGAGAAGAAAAAAAAAAGGAAATTAATTTTACCAGCTGGCTGCACGACTAAGCAACAACAACAAAAGTAATAATAATAAAAATGCAGAATAAGGTGTAGAAAAGAGATACAAAATGATTGTGTTATGTGACTAACACAACATCCAATAACCAGGCATGAAGTGGAAAAAGCATGCTTATCTGATTTGTGCTGTGTGGGAGACGGTTTGGGATGTTTTATGTGTCACTTGAATGGGATTTGATTGGGTGGGCGTATCTGCAAGTGTTTGGTTATGCGTGTGGATGGGTGGAATGTGGGGTGGGGGGGATATCAAACAAGAACACGTTTTGCATGTAGGCCAATATCAATGTGTCCGTAATTACAAAGCACATTTCTTGGCGACGCTTTTCGGATTGTTGACCATCTCCTGAGCAAGGAGTGCTGGAGAGTGCTCAAATGGGGATTATCTGCCTGGAGCACAGCAGCACACTGTACGACATTGATTACGCTCACATATAAACATGCCAAAATGTATCGTGTTCACTTGTATCGGCTCTCTGTCTTGTGCTATAATGTTTGAAAGGCACTGCAACTTTGACATGTAGTTCATTGATGGATAGGATGTGAAAAGTAAAATGATGACAAAAATCTCACAACAGTTAAACGGGTATAGTGAGGCTCAAAAATGAAGGTTTTACAATCTTAAGATTGGTTGCAGCTATGTCTGCTAGGGAGGTTATAATAATTATGTTTCATGTTTTTTAAAACAGGTGTAAAAGTGGCGGCCCGGGGGCTAAATCTGGCCCGCCGCATCATTTCATGTGGGCCGGGAAAGTAAAGTGCTGACTTTCTGTTTTAGGATCAAATTAAAATGAAGAGTATAGATGTATATTCAATTTCCTGAACCCCCCCCCCCCCCCGCTTTAAATCAATAATAGTATTTTTAATCATTTTTTTCTGTGTTTTTAGTTCAAAAATCCTTTCGTAAAATCTAAAAATATGTAAAATTAAAGCCTAAATATATCGAAGACTAGCACGTGTCTGGTGCAAAAAAATGCTAAATTAATTAAATAAAAAAATAATTTAAGAAAAAGAAAATAAATTTGTTTCCTTGTTTTTGGTTATTTTTTAAGTGTGCTAACTCTGTCATGGGCACTGAAGAGATTGACTTTGGCTCAGAAAGTTTGTAAAATCTCCAATATAAGCTTACAACGGTAAAATTGTCACAGGTATCCCCATATACAGTCGGATAAATTTGAAATGTATATGACTATACAAATATATCATATTTTTTCAGAAAAACAACAAGGCTCTTCTTGTGTGTGATTGTCAAGGTTTATGTTATTAATATTTAAGTTTATTCACACATTTTCTACCGCCATAGTCAATTGTGACAACCGCAAAGGAAGGCATCTGTTAAAAAAAAGCATCATCAGTCAATATATTTGACAAGGAGTATAGAGTAAAGATATAGTAGTCTGTTGTTAGCTTTTCTTGGTCGTTTCCAACTATTTGCTTTTTAAAAACACATATACTCTTCATTTTCTTTTATCATCTTCATCTCACTTAAAATGTTGGATTAAAAGCAGTGACCTATTTATTGAAACATCCAGGAAAGAAATATCTGAGACTCCTCCAGAGGAGTAACCTATTTTTTCAGACAATGTATTATTAATGTTTGCAGAACTTTCTAGTTTAACCACTTGTATTTGTGTATGATTTGAAATATTGGAATAGGCACGTAAATGCAACTATAGCATTAAGTTTCATGGAGGTAGCGTAAATAAAATATAACTTACAATTAATTTTGGACTGAAGTACCAGTGCTACTTTTCCTAGTACTTCCAATGTAGATTTATGCAGTTTTATTTTATGCTTGCATTGTAAAATGACAATTAAAGAAAAGGGGTGCTTGATGGTAACGGTTTCAAACGGTGGAGACACTTTAGTCATTAGTGTATGAGATTAAGCTCGCAGGGGGTGCTGGAGCCAATCACATCTAACTTCGGGCCAGAGGCCTGAAATGACGTGAAAATATTTGGTATGGTTGTTAATTAATAAGTCAATAATCTAAGAACGGGTGGCACAGTGGAGCTCGCGGGGGGTGCTGGAGCCAATCACATCTGACTTTGGGCCAGAGGCCTGAAATGACGTGAAAATATTTGATATGGTTGTTAATGAATTAGTCAATAATCTAAGAATGGGTGGAACGGTGGTTGAGTGGAGCAGGTGTCGGCCTCACAGCTTTGGGGTCGAGGTTTCGATCTCAGGTTGGTCCTATGGAGTTTGCATGTTCTCCCTGGGCTTGTGTGGGTTTTCTTTGGGTACTCCAGTTTCCTTCTAAATCCCAAAAAGCATGCATCTTAGCCTGGGTGAACACTCTTAATGAGGTATGAGTGTGAGCATGAATGTGACTGGGTGTCTCCCCATAGTTAGATTGGCTGGGCTCCAGCACCCCCTGCAAGCCATGTCAGGATAAGCGGTTGAGAAAATGTATGCATCACCTCAGAACAATTTATAGAAGGAAATATTACCATATATAGTGACTGTAATATTTGTGCAAATCAACTTAGTAGCAAGGGGAGTGTTTAAAAACAATGATACATTTAGCATCATGTTAGCATGGGCGTGTCTTGGCGTGGAGTCTCCTCCGCACACTTTACCTTGTTCTCCGTTGGCGTGTGCAGTCAGAGCTGAAGGCTTTAACCACAACAACGCATCCCCTTCCACTCCCAGCGTGCATGTCGGCGGAGCCCCTTCGGAAGATAATAGCTTGTCCTTTTCCCTCTTTCACCTCCCAAGTTGTTTCAACTTACTCGGCAATGCTTCGGGAGGAAGGAGCAACTTTTCACTTGTAATCGCTGCGTGTGAGCGAAGGACAAGAAGTAGGAGGAGGAGGTGGACTCGCGCTTACTTGGAGCCTGGCTCAAGCACCCACCCGCTCGCTCCCACCCGGTCTTTTGTATCCGGCAGCTGCGTGTACATGTTCGGCCACTGGCGCTCCATGAGGGGCACCTTCTTTCAGTCTTTCTGTAGGGATTCCTCGCAAGTAGGAGAGGGATAACCCTAAACTTAGACAAGTAAATAGTCTTCTTCTTCTACTACTGCTACTACTACTGCAAAGCACCAGCAGGTTCAGCGGTGCGTTTTGGATTGTATAGCCCAAAAAGGTACCCCATACCCCGGTGCGCCTTAGTCGCGCGACCCCCCTCTCCGGACTTTGGTCATGGATGTACGTTTTTACCCCAATGCTGGTGGAAATGCTATTCCCGGAGAACCAGGAAATCTGGATTTCTCCCACTGCTTGGGGTACTATAATTTCAACAAGGTGAGTGGGTTTGTTTGGTGATGTTAACCTTAAAAGTGGTAAAATATGGTGCATTCATGCATGCAAACTGACATGTTTTGATTTTATTTTTTTTGTTTTTGTTTTTTTTAGATCTTTTAATCTCACTATTTGCAAAAAAAAGCAACTCAGGTGTTCACACAAGTAAAGTTGAACAAACTTTAGTACAGCAAGTTGAAATCAGTAAAGAGCTGCAGATATTAGGACAAGAAGTATACAATATCTGTTAAAAACATTTTTTTAAGCCAAAAACAGTGTCACAGCATTTAAAAATCTGCAAAAAAAAGAACAACACATCAAATTTGATCCATTTTTGGACCCAAAACCATAGTTTGTTTGATCAACATTGAACTTGAAGGGATGTCATTAAGACATCAAACTAAACAATTAGAACATGTGTCAAAATGTTATGCATCGACTTGACTTTTGTTTACAAACATTGTTTCCAAGGAAACAACACTGGTGTGTTTGTGTATATATATTAACGATCATTTCCTCTCTGTTTCTTTCTTTGACTTCTCTTGTAAATCCAAGGGCAACCAACCTTTTTTTTTCAATCATGCTCCCCACTAAAATCATTTAAATAAGATATTTACCAAATAAAATTTGCAACAAGCAGTAAAGCTCTTTTGCACAACTACCAGAACTTAATTTGTGAAGCCCTTTAATTTAGAATTACAAAGAGTCACAACCCTCTGTGACAGACAGACCCTGATTCAAGCCATCATAGAAATATTTGGGTAAATAAATATGCGCAATGAATCTAAAATCCTGAGCAGAAAATGCTTGTTGTGTAGCTATTTCCTTAGTTTCAGTCTCAAAGTAAAGTACTCCAATTTCACAACAATATGCCTTCTTTCAAGTTCAGACTATAATTATAAAAGATCATTTTTATGTTATATGCCAGCATTATTTTGAAGAGTAACCTCACAGCATCCATGTTAGCATCATCAACGAGTTTAGCCAAATAATATTATGTAAGCTTCTGTTTTTTCTTTATTTTTTAATAATGTCAGTGCTGTGGCAATGGTGATCCATCACTCTGAAAGAAAAATAATCTCTCAACTGCATTTTTTTTTAATAAACAAAAAGTCCTTACAATAATTATGCTTTTCTAAGTTATCAAGTCTTTTGGAGCTGCTGAGGAAAAAAAAAAAAAGAAACAGTTGCCGGCTTTGTCGTACTGTTTCATCAGCTGAATGGTGGCCAACTTGTCATATGTGCCCAATTTCATCATGTCTTCATCAGTTCCCAGGGTACTAAGCTTTGATTCAGATTTATTCCTTGCTTTACATTTTCTCTTAAATTCCTCAGGTGAAGTTGAATCATTTGTGACAGTTAATTAACCAAAAATACAAAAAGTGGCTCATCATATATACTAACATGTTTATCAGTTATGATAGAAAAGACTCAAAGTGGGTTAGAACAAGCACAAAGCAAGTTTTACATGCAAATTATTACAGTTTGCATGTTGAGTACATTCAATTTTGCATGCCTAAGTCAAACTGTATTTTCTGTGTTTCTCTGCAAATAGTTTATCATCATATGGTTATTAATAAATCATGTTTTTCCCCTTCAATCTATCAATACACTTTGATATGATCTTAAACAACAGAAACACAGAAAAGCAGTTCTTTAGTGACATGAGTGGTTCTCTTTTAAATTGACAGAAAATCAAAACGAGTGACACAGAGTTAATTAGGCACTCTAGTGAAGACTAATGGAGATGAAATGGAAGCAGAACGAGCCGTGACTTACACCGGAGAACAAGTCTTCTGTAAAACGATTTGGAGTGGGAATTCCATCATTAACTGGAATCTATCAAGTTTAATGTACCTTATGTAGTTCAGTTTGCTAAAAGATAAAAAGAAGTTTGGGAAACTAGAGCTGTCAGAAAAGTAGGTGTTTTTTGGCATAGGTGTTTTTTGGCATACTGTACATTGGCCAAGCAACGGTTTTGAGTAAACTTAACATACATATACAGTATTTGGACAGTGGTGAGAGAAATATGATTTGAACATGAAATATTTAGTTGGAAAGGTCCGAGAGATCTAAACCTGAATGGCAGAACTCAGAATTTCTGACTTAAAACACCTTTTTTAGCCCTTTTTTATTATTTCCAAAGCAACAGTTTTGAGTAAACTTAACATACATATACAGTATTTGGACAGTGGTGAGAGAAATATGATTTGAACATGAAATATTTAATTGGAAAGGTCCGAGAGATCTGAACTTGAATGGCAGAACTCAGAATATCTGACTCAAAACACATTTTTAGCCCTTTTTTATTATTTCCAAATGCATGCCAAAGTGTTGACATCATTTCACTAATTGGTTGCTGTACTGCTGACTCGGCATCATGACTCAACTTTAAAAAGTGAAAAAAAAATGCCTCTTTGGATAACGTGAAACAACACTTGTAGTCATTTACAGAGCTGCTTTCATTGCTAGGAAAAGTTTGAAATGAACACACTGGAGTTGAGTTCCATGTATTCAGTGTTGATTTGTTCGTTTTAAGTACACAATGTCAGACAGCGAAGGTTATGCGGTTACGTGTTGATGTCTCAGCACTCAGTATAAGATGAGGGAGGCACTGTTTAGGGGGTGTTTGGCCTCTTGTCATATTCTAAAGGCAGATGTGACCAACTCAAATGAAAATCAGGCAGAGTACACCTTAGATTAATGACCATCTGGTATGCCTTTAAACATTTTTTTTAAAATAATGTTACAGATACAGTATCCATATAATGTGGGATTTCATTGCCTCCTGGAAAAGAGAGATTGAAATTACTAACAGATGTTCTTGCAAACTCTTCACCTGCCCTGGTGTTAATACTCAAATGAAAATGAACTCCACTAGTGTTAAAACATATGGACTGGCATGTTTAACTTTGTACGATGGGCTGTTACAAATAAAAGAAAATACATTGGCCAAATATATGTGTGTAATTAGAGTGTACACTGCTTGGAATGACACATTTTATACTCGATTACTTCCCTAGAGCAGCCCTATGTGCTTTAAAAATGTTAGTCTTCTGATTTAAAGACAATTTTCATCGTAATTTGACTGAGTAGCATTGTTTCTTAAAAGTTAACCGAAATGTTATACTTTACTTGGCTTTATCTTCATATTCTCACTGCTCCTAAAATCACTATTCATATAATAATGTGTCACAAAAAAAGCTTATCACAGTTTTACAGGCACTATTGGGAAAAGCGGTTTAAATTACATTTCATAAAAATACATTGCCAAAGGTGGCACATTCTTCTAAAAGGTGTTCTGCCTACTGATTTATGTCTGTTTGTGGTTTATAGAACTTTCCTAATGCACACTTTTTCAATCACTCTTTTTTTAATTTCCATTCCTATTTTTTTTTGCAAGCCACCAATAATCCCATTGAGTTGTTTATATATATATGTGCTGTAAAAAAATGGCCGTTGAAGGCTTGCAGCTGTAATTACCTGAGGCATTTACTAGGTTGTAAAAAGAAACTGATCCTGACACTGAATAGTTGCAAAAGCACTCTCCCTCCTCTGTCCAGCTCCTTTGTGTCCTTTGTACTGCCTTCTGCAGTTAGTAGTGAAGGGGTTAAATCTTCGCCTTTACCAGTGGGCCTTGTGCATCCCTCCAGTGTACACAGCTGGTGCCATTTCATCACACACATTCTAAACATACATATCCAAACACAACTTAAACTGTGTGCCCAGAACAAGTGTGTATATGTGTGTGTGTGTGTGTGTGTGTGTGTGTGTGTGTGTGTGTGTGTGTGTGTGTGTGTGTGACCTCACAAGCTGTTTTTTCAAGCCCCACGTTTGACAGATAGGACTCCAGGGTGCGTGTAAAATGTGTAATTGTACAAGACGTGAATAGCTG
Organism: Stigmatopora nigra; assembly: GCF_051989575.1. NCBI lineage: Eukaryota > Metazoa > Chordata > Actinopteri > Syngnathiformes > Syngnathidae > Stigmatopora > Stigmatopora nigra. The sequence goes on along the minus strand of NC_135510.1, from coordinate 3,190,067 downwards.
ACGCTATTTTTTTTCTTTCTTTCGCAGCCTTTTAATTGTAGCCTGTCAGGAAATGTAGTTTGCCGGATTTATTAAACACCCAATTTTCCCACTGAGATGAGAAAGAGAGAGTTTATTTTTAGTGCACCGTCATTGCCACAGTACTCTCACATTAAGCTCGCATATCTGAACTTCTCCATGAAGACGAAAACTGGCAACTGTGTAGTGTAATGATACTCAGCACAGTCTTCTTGAACAGTACAGGGTCAAGTATTGGTAACGATGTGCCTGTTAAATTTCTTAAGAGTCATACTCAGTGTATGCACTATTTTGGGATTTGAAAAAGAAGCAACATAGCAAACTCGCATTCCCAGATGAAATACAACCACCCGCTACAATTTACTCAGCTTGGACAAAAATCCTAACAGCCAACAGTTACTCAGGTTGCAACAGATACAGTATGAAGATAAATTATTTTGAATTATTCTGCAAAATCAGTTTTTTTTCTTTTTGTAAATGGATTTGTTACTAACTTTCTGCGCAATTGGAGTTTTTACTGGATCTCTGTGGGTTTATCTGCGATCATATTGTAGTCCCTTTACAGCAGTGGTCTCAAACCGGTCCTCAAAGGGCCGGCGTGGGTGCAGGTTTTCATTCCAACTCAACAAGGATAGCTTTTGCAAGTGCAATCAGTTAATTAGAGTCAGCTGCTACTTTTTTTTAAAGACACCTGATTGGTTAAAATGTCGGCACTGGATCGGTTGGAACAAAAATCAGGACCCACTGCGGCCCTATGTGGAACTGGTTTAAGACCACTGCTTTATAGGATCAAGGATCACAATAGTCGGTAAACTCCATTTATTGACAACAAAAAACACAGCCATTGTTTGTAGATAACCCAATTAAATAGTTACAGGTAACAATGGTTAACTTGAAAAATCTAAACTGGGTTTAAAATCCTACTGTCAGGGGATACTTGACTGAATCCAATAGATTGGACTTCAGTAAGCCGCAACCCATATTCCTTTTGTTTGTAGAACAAACTAAAACAGTGTGAAACACAGTTTAAATCAGATTTCGCTGTTGGCCAGTAAACCAGAGTCTGTTACCTGAAGTGATTTAAGCAAAGATAGGCTTTTTCACGCATTGGGCCCGCCTGCATCCGTTTAGTTTCGTGTGGCTACCAGCGTTTTTCCAAGAAATTGCATTTGTTGTTTTTCTCATAAAAATAGTTAGTATGTGTTGACAATGGGTAATATATGTTGCTCTTACACAAATGAACCAGGACAGAAAATGATTAAACACAAACACACTATAGTTTTCCATCAATCATTTGAAACACTTCCTTAAATCCAAATTTTAAAGCTGCTAAATGATGTTTGCACATGATGATTGAGTGTTTTTTGCGCCCGAGCGTACATGAGAACCCACAGCTGTCTAATAAGTCTGCTGCCCGCATTATGCCGCTTATCTCTCTGGTGTGTGGTTGTACAATGCTGATAGATGGTTGTTAAGTTGGCTGCCATGGACACCAGTGCTGAGCTCTCAGTAATGCTCAGAATGAATGTAAATATTGCTTTTAAGATTAGGTATAGGAAAAGTATTGATTCACTGATGTATTGCATCTTTGAACAATTTAGTTTGCATTGGTCCTTCAATGTGAGGAATGGCTATCTACTCATATTGGCACTTTTTTAAGTACATTTATTTCTCTTCCATTGTAAAATGTTGTATTCCAACGATCCAACTTTGATTTTGCTTGGCGAGCATCAGGCAAACTGTGTTCTTCATGTCTAAGGCAAGAAATGGAATGTGAACATGGCAGACTTAAAAATGGCAGCCCATTGGTGCAAAAGTAAGACAATACACTTGTCCACGAATTGATACAGAACTGATTTTAAATTCTCTTTTTATCCCAACAACTTTGCATTGACTAAATTTGTGCGAGCTACAAAAAAAAAAACTAACATGACTTCACAAATCTTTGGTCTTGATTTTGTATCAATACTTCAAAGTGTCAGTTCCATTGGCTTTATTCCAGTTTAAGTCGTTGAACATTAAACGTTAATCCTCCTAAAACAACTTGTCAGTTTTGTGTATTGAATATGCACTAACACATAGAATACAAGTCAATGGTAATGTTGCTAACCTCGCCTGTAGCTCCTTCAAGAAACCAGAAAGTCTAACATAAGCATGGGCCAAGGTAGAATGACATTTAGGATTATTTAGATAAGATTTGATAAAGTGCTTCTATTTATGGTACTTTGTCTTTATCTTCAAGTGGAAATAAACTATCTGTCAAAGCACTTTGGCTTTCCAAATCTTTGACACAGTCTTAATCTAGTTTAAAGGTAAGAAAAGTCATTGTCCAACCCTAGAAACTGCTTTTATCCTGAATCAAGAAGCCTCTCTCAATAGCGCCAGTCAATCACTTCTAGTTGGCTTATTCAATAAGTGTGTCCCTGCAGTGGTTAGGACACATCCATTTTTAAAGCTTTCCAGATGGGGCAGCACTCCCATGTTTCATAGCTGTAATATCCAATCCTTCTAATGGGCTCATGGGTCATATGAAAACAGTTGTCTTTTAACTTGACATGCTTGATTTATACCCTGTCCCCCCTTCGTCTGTGATAAATGCTCTCCCTTCTCTCTTCTCTTGCTCCTATTTCTTGCATTCTTCTAATTTTTCCTGCAGGGTATTTTCAAGTCCACTTGTAATCATGATAAATATGTGATTTTATGAATATGGAATAAACTGTAAATGGTCCCTGTCAAGCCAGTTTTAAAAAGATATAAACATCCTCTCCAGCTAAAAGGGCTACAATTTCTTCCTCTCGGGCTGCAGGTGTGTTTTGTATGATTTATCTTAGCAATACAACCAACCCCCCTTTTTTTACCCTCACATGACACATTCCCATAATGCAACGTGTTACCAGGCTGCACTCAAAAGGACTGACAAAAGCAGCAGGTGTGCAAATATCTCTCAGAGCCATTGAACAAAGAGCTTCAATATTAGCTTTAAATAAAAAAACGCTCTCATTATAATCGGCAAATGGGTGCATGGTCGACCATGAAGCTTGGTTATTGTTGCGATGAAAAGATAGTGTGGGAGTGTTGTAAATAAGTACAATGAAATCGATCCACTGTTAAAACATCTTGCTATGAAAATTGTTTAGCAAAAGTTCATATTTAGCTGATGGAGGACATTTATTGCCATAATTTCCAGAATATATTTCAATTTTTTTCATACTTTTTTGGGGGTAGGACTAATGTCTGAAATTATGAACACATTTTTGTATCAATTCACGTGGTATTTTTACATTTGACCACAAAAAGGCACTCTAGGTCTGTGTTGATAATTTTAACATAATCAGTAGGTCAACTTGTTCTTATTTTTATTATTAATTTTGTTTCAAATGCCTTTTTAAATGACATATCTGTTCTTTGTTTTGGATTTAAGTAAAATTCCCCCCTTTTAATGTGCCATTTTTGACTATTGCGACTTATAGTCCGAAAAAATACGATACTGTTTCCAACATTTTTACTCCTTAACATCCCCACATACATTACCATTAATTAATAATGCATCAGAGATGAAGAAGGAACACAGGTAATAAGGAGATAGCAATTGAGTGAACAAAATCATTTTTCTTCAAAGGATCTATTTAACATAACTTGAAACACAAGGAAAATTACCACTGATATAACCACAGGCCTGAACATAAGTATGTCCTAACACTACTGCAGCTGCCTTTTGACCCATCTTGATTTTCCCTTTTACAGTATTTCCAAGCAGGATTAGACTGGTGTAATGAAAATACCACAAAGATAACAGTATTTGTGCTGCAGCATGATCATTTCGTGAGACATTTTTCTACCTTATTTATGGTGACAGACAGTTCTGTGAAAGTAATTTGCATAAATAAATTGGATCTGGGTTAAAACACCAGGTAGTGAAGGGGCAATTTCACTGTCGGAGCTGGTACTTTTATTTGGGCTGTGGAATTACAGTAATTTGCACTAGAAACAAGTCTTAACAATACTGAAAAGGGGTAGTAAATTATGTTAATTTTTAAGGAAATCTCCTGTGAGAAGTGAGCCATATCAAACTTGTCAGTCTGACTTGTTAGATTGAAAAATTTCCAGTAAGATTGATGCTTTTATTTGTTATATTGTCAATGAAACGTCGCATTTTAGACGCTAATTATCAAATCCAACCAAAAAGACAGCATAGTTCCTAAAATACCAATTGTCATAGTGGTCTAAAGGCTTCCTCCATTAATTTCTTGATAACACTTGACATTATTAAGAGTCAGCACATGTTCTAGTTGTTTCTTTTGGCAGCTGAACGATTGCAGATGCAGGTCTTGACATTGGCACAGTTTGCCCCTAATGTCACAGCCCCCCTCCCTAAACTATTTGAACTGACATTCCTAATACCTATGTTGGCAGTAAAATTGTACATTTGATGTATTTTCCTGGATGATAAACAAAGAGTAGGGTTGGTGTGATTGCGCTGTTTGGAAGGCATTACTGGCAGCTGATTACAGTGTTAGGTCAAAGTTAGCCAAGGTTAACCATCCATAATGAAACACTTTGAAAATAATGATACGCCGCATGGTTTTATGAAGGCCTACTGCTGGCTGCTTTGCTCCACAGTGGTGACCTTCAGCAGTTCCACCGATTAATCGAAGCTAAGCACTCTCTGTAGCAGAGAATCTCCTTTCTCTCTGCCAACACAACTTTCAGATGTGTTCATTTATTTTATTGAAGGTCATCGATGTACTTCACCTTGGGGCTGATCTTCTTTTTTACGAACAAAAAGTTGTCCAAACAAAAGACGCAAGAAATTCCTACCAGTTGATCATCCTGAGAACAGAGGTAAACTCTTACAGTTCACATCTGTTTGGGGATTAACAACAGTACCAAATTGGACAGCCATAATCAGAAGCACGTTGTGTTACTAGAGTTGTTTTATGGAATGGGGCCTCTACATATTGAACATCTGGATTTCATATATTAATGTTTCATATCCAATACTGGGTTCTGTTCATTATTATTTGACACAAGTATTTCTTTCCATTCTCATTATAGTTGTGTGATGGGGTTGATTTCCGTGGATTTGCTTAGAACATTTGTTCAATTTTGTACCTGTTTTATGAGGTAATTCAGTGTTTCCCAAAGTATTCCAGAACGGATGAAGTGGGTGCGAGTTTTCTGTAAGAGGGAACCTTTCCACCAATCTGGTATCTTCGAAGTGCAATCAGTGGATTGTAGTCAGGTGCATCTTTTCCCAGCTGAAACCCCATTGGTTAAACTGCTTGTGTTGGATTGGTTGGAACAAAAACTTGAACCTACAGTGGCCCTTGAGGAACAGTTTCCTGCGTTTTTGTGTCAATTTCACTTTCTACATGTACAATTATATTAGTGCTATACTTTTTTGACCTGGTCCCTTTTCCATCGCACTTTTAAGATTTTAAGCATACGGACAGTTATGTTGATTGTGGTGCTCAATCTCATTAGCAGATTTTTAAAGATAAATATATCCAGTTATGTATATGTTCAACCCAGCACTTTCATGTTCAATAGATATTCACACATTTTGATGCTTGGAGAAGAACAGAGGGGGAACTAATTACCAAATCAGAAATAACATTGCCTAGGTTCTTTCATTCATCAGTGATACGCTCTCATATGAGGGAAACTTCAAGTGGAAACAACAAAGTAGTAAATCAAAGTGGTTTCCTTTGGCAAGTCAGAGCCCTTTGGGAGTTACCTCGGTCCTTAATTAAAATCCAGAAGGATCATGTTTTAAGTGTAGGTGAGCGAGCACTGAATTACAATGACAAATCACACCCCAGAGCATTAAGAGTCTTTTTTTTGGTCATTTATTTTATTTATTTTTTTCAAGAGTAGCAAAGTTATTACTTTTGTGTTGCATGCATTAGATTAGATGTGACAGGGAGTCATTTTCGCAGCACTCTGTTGCTGTTCCTGTCTGGAGAACATTAAAAAAAAACAGGATTGACATAGTAAATTAATCTCTTCATTCTTTAAATGGGATTAAAAGGAATTATTAGACATTATCGTGACGGTTTACTGTTTGCATGGCTTTTGTACATGGAATTACAGTATGTAGGCAAAATATGCTGGATGATTGCATATGAATATGCTTAGAGAGATTCATGGTGAAAAGTGGCTGTTTTGGAATTTGAAAGTCTTGTGATTTCCAATTTAATCTTCCTGTGAGAAAAGTTTTTTTTTCGGATGGGTATAGCAGTACTTTTGTTCATCATACTTGGCTATTGTGACTGTCCTCGGGTCTGTTATTGTTACTGGTCTTTCAATTTGTATGGGTGACATTTCCGAAGTGACATGGATTTATCTACGGTCACAACATAGATGCATAAAAAAACAATCACAATATACTCATATTTAATTTATATCACTTTAGGGCAATGGCTTGCTACTATCCTAAATCTTAGCTTAAAACAGCATCCATAACTTTTTTTTTAAATAAAGCATTTGAATTAAAATATTAAAATGCATTCATCTTCTGAATGTCAAAAGAAGTGGAAGCCTGTCCTGTTCCTCTGTGTTCTGCTGCCTGATCTGTGTAGGGAGAGAAGCCACTTAAAGGCAGGGCACAGAATATGAGAAGAGTCCTCTAAAATCCTGAGTGCGTTTTTTTTTCCTGTCTGTTGATGATCACACAGAAAAATGAGTGTACGGATGGGCTGCTCAATTATATTTCATTGCAGACCTTCACCACATCCAACCGGCAGTTTTTGTACTGTAGCGTCATGGAATAAAAATTCATATAAAACCCAAGGTTATTGTATTCTCAATAAAAGTATAATATAATCTTATGAGAATGATCTTGCTGACTGTAAAGTATTTAAGCTTCTTTCGTAAGTACTGCCTCCAATGGTACTATTTATTATGTTCTCTCTGTTTCCGCAAAACTGGATCATATTTTCATAAAAATAGTTCCCGAGTAGTACTTGTATTCCTCCACAATCTCAATGATCTTCCTTTGAATTATGGTAACCAGAGCTGTAGTCGCATTTTATATGTCTCGGTGAAAAGGTCAAGACGATATCTTTAGTTTAATCTTCAGTATGTTGATCTCAAGGCTGGAGCTGCCATACCCGTCTACAAAGACTTGACTACCAGTGATAGGAAGATTGTACCAGTTTTACCAGATGACAGACTAAGACTGGTCATCAGACAGAGGACATATGCAAAAACAGCCATCTCATGCTCTTGTAGGGTTTCTCATGATCTATCCTCTACCAATTTGAGATAAAATCCGGGCAATAAAATCAAGGATGTCACTCGGTGGGGTGACTTGTGTGATCAATTTTACTATAAAAAAAAGATGAACTCTCCATTTTTCCGGTGAATCTGTCTTTCTGACTAGTTAATGACAGCCTGCAGTGAGATTTTAGTCTCTAAAACTCTTTGGGTTTAGCTTCCATTGCTTATTGGCCAACCGTCTGGCTGAAAGAGGTTGCACTTTTTTAGGGTCATTCTGTCTCAGCTATAAACAAAATTTGAGTCAATAAAGTCCATGAACCGACTGAACTTATCTCGTCTATTTGAGAAGAGAAATTTGCCTCCTGGTCCAAAAATTCAGGTCAAGGCTCAAGTACGGAAAATGTCAATGGAACCCTTTCTTTTTAAAACTACTTGGTTTGTAGAAACAAGGGGGAAAGTAAAAGGGTGAGAGCTCTAACGGGAGGTGTAGATGGACGAGGAAATCAATATTTCTGCAAAGGGGTGATGGACATGTAGAACAAGGTTATTTCAATATGGTGTAATAGCAGAAGAACAAGAGCAATTTGTATAATGATGGCCCTGTATGTGGACGGGTGTGGATCAAAATGGTCTTCGTTCATGATCACTAATTTAATTCTGATTTTTGTGGCAGCTGTGTTCAACTGACTTGGATTAATTTTATGATTGATCCAATCAACGTAGGAATAGTGGTTTACCATAACATTGTTAGTGTTGTGATTTCGTATTCCAGTGTGTCATTTTATTTCCAATACAGGTTTTGGTATCTATAAGAATATTGTCGTCATATTGTTTATACTCAGAAGGCCTAACTATTGGATTTCCAAATTTAGTGGTGGAAATGTATGTCTTTAAATTGATGTGTTGACATAAAAACCTCAACATCAGACATACAAATACATTCTTTATTCTCGAACGTCCAACCATATTTAGAAAACCCATTCATCCACCACACTGCCAGGATCCAGATAAATTCTCCTGCTCTTGGCCTCTTTACGATGTATCTCTCCCCAAATTACATTACCGTGTAAACTGCATGTGTTAGATCACATGGCAATGTGAGAAACCTGAAATTGTGTGCCATAATCTGAGAATAGGGTTCCCACTGGGGAACTACTGTCCAAGTCTCTTCACTATATTATCACAGTGTATGTCATTAAAAGACACTCAGGATTGTCTTCATGTTGAATCTCCAACTGGAAAGGAGGAAATAGAGAAAGATGGGAATATCTGAATGCCAACATATGTCAATTAATAACCAGGTGGGATTTCAACGAATGTAGAATTTTAAATGTTTTAACTTATTATTCTCTGGAGAGATATAGCAATTAAGTTATCGAACACATTGCAGGAAAAAGTTGTGTCACAATCTGCATTTTGCACATTGTCATGATTTCACTTTAATTTGGCCCGGCTGTTGCCGTTCATTCCCTGCCAACTTGTTGATTGTCAGTTTTTGAAAGACACATTTTTGGATAGCGGCCCGAGAGTATTTGCAGTGCCGGACCTCTGTCGGGGACTGCCAAGCAACACAGCCACAAATTGGAATGTGGCACAGCTCCGGGAACGCCGCCAACATTTAAATTAGACAATAACCTCTGCTCTCTCCATATTGCTTCTCTTTTCCAGCTGCAGGCACTAGCTATTTGTCTAAGACAGTTGAGCCCAGTGCTATATAATAGACTGATATACGAGTCGTCACTCAGCAGTTTGTGTGTTTCAGATTATAGAGATTGAACAACTGGTCGCCCTTAAATGTTTGCTTCAGGTTTATGTCCTGAATACTAGCAAGGACAGACAGCGGCACTGCAAGTCACTTAAAGAAAAGACTCATTGAAGAAGAGAAAACAGATCACAATTGAATGATTTTATTGATATTCTGTGCTTTTCTTCCCATTTTTACCTTCAATGATGCACTGAAGCACTCAAAGCAAACACAACACTTCATACTAAAGTAGTTTAACTGGATTGAACATGACTTTGCATCCCAAATGAGCATGAACTAAAAATAGGTTGACAAAGATCTGCTTCTTTGCTTACGTCCTGCTTTGCTGCCATGGATAATAATGGGCTATGTTTATTTTGCAGTCTCTAAGCCTGTTATAAAAGATATATTATTCCAAAATAGCAATGTGTGTTTGTGTACTTTTGGATCTTTATATGAATCCGTGGCTTCCATGAGTGAATCGCCAAAAGTAGGAGAGAAACTGCGGCAGTTGTGTGAAAGGGAGTAATTGGCATGTGTGAAGTGTGCAGTTGCACCGTAGCATTGCGTCGTTGTGCCCCCGGTCTCAGAAAATGTAGTTCGAAATGGATTTATAGTATGACATATCTATGAACTATGTATATCTTTGTAAATAACTTGGGGCGAAAGAGAGTGATGTGAAACACCTGCACACTGAAAGGACGGATGTTTATACTTATATAAATTAGGATCCCCTGGCAGAGTTTCTCTTTGTATTGCGGCATTGATGGGGCATTATGATCAGTTTTAGTGCCCAACCTGGTTTGATACTTGTCATGGAACGTAAATATTTAAAAATAGCGACAATAACCTTTAATTGGGATACCTGTACATGGTCTGAAGTAAGCAACGGGTGGAGGGGGTAGATACACCAACGTGTTTTACCATAAATTAATTGCCCCTATTCTTGGTGGATAGCCCTACTCGACCTCACAGCAAAACAAGTTTAGTCCTGAAAAAGTCTTGGAATTTATTCATAGTGATAGGAACAAACAGCCTGAAGACAACGTGGAGGCTCAAGCTTCGACAAGAGCCCACCATCAGACCTCTCATGTCGCTGCCTCTTGAGCCTGTGTCCTCATGCACTAGCCCCAGCTATTGTGAGAAGACTACACCATATTTCTGAGGCCCCTCTTCATCTCCTAAGCTTCTTTTGTGGCTGCCGGCCAATGACTGCACACCCCACAAGATCAAAGATGGCACCCCATTTATCGAGTTGCTTTCTTGTAGGATTGTCTCATCTCAAAGATTGGAGGCAATTCGAAACAACAAGGATATATGACGTTAAATCAGTGTTGACTCATCGAAACAAGCTACAGGCCCAGCACAAACAATGAAAACCGTATTATCGTAGGTTTTTGGTTGTCGGTTTTACTAATTACCGCATGACACTATTTAATCGGCCAGTCTTACCAACTGAACTAAACCGTTTTTGTTCTGAGTCCAAGCCCTACCACTGAGATAACATATAGTGATAATCGTAACATACTTCCCCTTGGCGCTGCCTTTCTTGAAGACTGCCTGTCCTAATAGCGGAAGACATTGCTGGGTCGGGGGAGTAATGATTTTAGCTTTAAACTGAATTAACTATTGATTCAGCAGCAGCTCGTCGCAGAACCTGCTGTGTGGAAGTGCTGTGCTGTGGATTTGGTTTTTTAAAACATAGCTCTTTCTACACACACACGTATGAGAAGATCTAGTACATACATATATGTCAGCTCAGCACTGTATCTCTGCCAGCCTGCTGGGTGCGAATGGGCCCTGTGAGGGATGCAGAAGCAGCTGCGCTGTGTTGATGCTAAATGAGCTTGTAGATGAGCACGGATTTTGGTGATGAAATGTGGCATTGTTTCCCACCAGGATGTTTTTCTTTTTTTTATAATTGTATCACATGAATGGGTTTGCTGTTTGATTTGGAACATGTTCTTAAAATCAATATTTGAATTAATAGATTTAAAAAAAAAACAATTCTGTAGAGGTTGTTGACGGTGATTGTTTGACAGCAAACCATTCCAGCATCAACAGTACAACATAACAATTCTTCACCTTTTTTATCACTATCTTTAATTTTATTTTAATAACATAACTTTAATCAGCCCTTTCCCATTTGTGGTTAGCTATGCCACATATTGACTCATTTGAAATCATGTACACAACCAGAATTTACTGTCTATTTCTTGATCTTCTGACTGTTATTTATTCATGTTGTAAAATTGAGCGGAATTATATGTAGCTTTTAAGTTTAAACTATTTGAGATTTATATATTTATTTGGCAATGTATATATTATTTTAATATGCTTGACAGAGAAGGCTTTGTTGTGATAGTTATTCAACCAAAATACAAAGGATGTCCCTTATACTGGTTGAATAATTTTCCGCTACTTTTAGTCTCAAATATAGGTTTTGAATGGGAAACCAATTATAAATTTGGCAATTAATCATATTGTATTGTTGAATAGAAACAAGTACCATTTCGCTTTTGAGTTTTAGGAAATTTTAGGCAGTTAATTGGCTGTCAAATGCGTGCTAAAAGAAATAATTGCAATGTATGCAATTGTTCTAAAATGATATCATGTCATTTTCCAGAGGACCCGACTCAGCTGGAACACATTCCTCAGCAACATATGTGTTAGTTTTGCTAACCTCTCATGACAGTTTGACTATAGACGAGAAAATAATGATTATGCTCCTACAATATAAAAAAGAGAAGCAAGCGTTCTGTTATTTCTTCGTTCACATGCGCAGTTGACAAGGCAATATTTGATCTTCTAATGATGTTAATGCAAGCAGACATTGATGATCCTCAGCTGCAAATTTTTGCCATCCCATCTTATCTTCACCAATGTGCTGCTACTTCATCAGATTTGGGGTGAGGATGGGTCATATCGCTGCAATATTGTGTTCACCCCAAAGGTTGACATAATTTTGCACGGGATAATAGCTGCAAAGCACCTTATTTCCCACCGGGGCTTTCTTTCACACAAATATTCTTCTGCTTTGATTTAAGAGGGAGGTGAGAAAAGGCCAGAAAACAAATCAAAATTGACACAGACAAAAGAACATATACTTTACTGCATGCTGGGTTTGTATAGACACTGGTTTCTATTCACGCAAACACATCCTCCATTTAGAGCTCTTAAGACTCTCTCTTATTGAAGTCTGTGCACAAAGAAATAAAAACACTTGTGGTGTTTTCTTTATGCTTTAAAATTGCATCAACCACATCTGCTATAAGCCAACATTTTTCTATTAAAACTGTAATGCATTTTTAGTCAAAGCGCATAATGTCATTGGTTCTTGACATTTCAGTTGAATGAATTTAAGGAGTGCTGAAAGAAAATAAATTGACTTTTCTCATATTTTTTTACTCTTGCCATGTTGGTAGCAGCAAAAAAAATCTAATATATAGACAGAATAACCTTTTACAGGGAGAAATTTGATATTTTGTTTGTGTTTCTAAATGACCAATACGACTATATACTGTAGTGGAAAATCATCAGTCTTCTCCATTCAGATATATATGCATTAATATCAAAACTGTCTTGTGAGGATAAATGAAATAATAGTAGTATCCAACATGTTCTCAGAATAGAAAGAGCTAGACTAATTATGAATAATCGCATTGCGGTATCAAACTCTTCTTATTTTTTATTCTGGCGAAGGATTTGTGTTTTTTTTTTACATAATGGGCTTTATCATCATTAAGCTGGCGGGTTCTTAAAAAATTCAATATATTTTATATTACAATGCACACTGTGTCCAATATTTTTTTTATTAAGAGTGTTTACCTAACCACTTGATCGAGATTTGACTTTTCCAAGAGACAGTATGAGTATGGTCGATTTAAAACAACCCGAATAATCACTTAAACTGAGAAACTTGACCCAATAACAACCCCCCTCCACCCCCATCCAATATGTTCTCTGTGCAGTTTAAAAAAAAAAAAGTACATCAGAGAGAAAATAATGCCCTCCACTCTACTTATATAGACACACATTCATTTGTCCCATTATTTTTAATTACATAGCCTTCATTGTCTGGACTGACCCATTTTACCGTCAGCTGCACGGCCCCTCCAATCACACTTAATTTCATCTGGCATTGAACTCCAAGAACAAGCTCCTCCTCCTCTTTCTGAAAAAAAATGGCAATAACAATCCAATCTCAATTGAGGCATTTTGGCCCCCTCTGTTCCCAGACAAGGAACAGCTTTTAGTGGCGAAGATTGATACATGTGGCAAGGGATGTTTTCTCAAGGTCTTCACCGAAGAGATTAGTAAGCGTCTTAAAGCACCCCCTTGAAAGCCGATGAAAACATAGCCCAGTAGGGACATCACATTGCTAATTATCACTTGGACTATTGGCTTTTTTAAATGTATTTATTTTTTTACCCCTAATGAAAATCTTAATCGATGTCAGTGTTTTCGCTGCACAACTCAACAATACTGCCCTCTTGATGTTTGTGTTTATGACACATGGCAAACTGATGTATAAACAGTCGTGTGTTGATGAAGTTGTCATCCTCATTAACCTCTCACGTATGGCATGTTGAGTAATTGTCTCGACTACTTCAGATGCCACTTGAAAATGTGCACGTAAACGCCAACTTTCGGAAAGGATGAACAGTGAGTGTTTCAGTAAAAGCTTTTTTTTTTTTAAATGCAACAGGATTGTATTTATACAGTTTTAGGAAGGATACATACATATATATATACATTTTTCGCAACTGCACTAGCCTGCCACACATCAGTGCCCTGCAATTGTGTAATTATGTTGACTGCTCCCCTGTCACTCAAGTATTCCCGAATTCCTTTCAGGGTTTGCGACTATCTCTTTCCAAGGACTGTATTTTTCTAGATTGAATTTTTGCCTTATTTATGTGTCAGTGCTGTTCAAGTAAAAGAACAGTGTGGCGTTTACAGGCTATTTGGAGTACTGAGAAGACAGAAAATGGTCTGTTCAAGCTGGCTCCCCATTTCTAGTCAATTCTGTTTATATACAACAGCAACCCTGAAAACAATGTTTGGCTTCAAAGGCATGGTGATAGTATTCTTAAAAGTAGCAAATTGCGAGCACCGTTTAACTTTCAGCATCTTTTTTTACGGAAAAGTGGGAGAGAAAATAAAGTGGAAACGAACTTTTACATTTATTGAGAAAGAATATCTCAGTAGACTAGTAGACGATCCTTGCACCTTACATTTGGAAAAGGTTTTTGAGTTTTATGCTTACATTTTTGTGTTCCATTGAGAGTAATGAAGTATAATACGTCAATAAATAAATGTAGAGTCTCAAACCCTGACCCAGGGTCACCATTTTTCTGTTGTGCCTGGGCATTTTTCCTTGCAAATGCTCATTCCAGTGGATTTAGCTATAACCCTCATGGTTTTTAGCGGGCCTTACATCAAAGAGCAAGACAAGAAAATGTCCTATGTTGCTTTTACATTGTACACTCACTATGATCGGCACTTCTGGGACTGCCACCATAGTCGTAAAAAAAAAAATCCAGATCGACTTAATCCCCTCCAATCATGTCAGTATTTTCAAAAGCACAAGGAATTTTTCTCGAAAAAAAACTGAAAGAATTTTAGGCAGTGTGATACGGGGAGCTTATGCTTCCTCTGAAAGTGAAGAATTGATGGGTTGACTTTGCTCATCCATTTCCTGTCAGTTATCATACCAGGCTGTTTAAAAGCCTAAAAGTATGTGCTTTCTTTAGACCGTGTAAAAAAGGACTTCAGATACTAATTCGGCCCAGCTATCGACTTCAATGTTCTTCTGTCTGAGTGACAAGGATCCAAATGACTGAGTAACCCTTTCCAAGATAAGTTTATCTTTGGGTTAATTACTAGTTTGGGAAGTAAGGCCACCTGGTACAAGCGGGACCCCCTTAGTACACGTGTCAACCAGGACATCTTCTGGTACGATGGCACCAGAGGCTGTGAACCACCTGCTCTGACAACCAATTCCTCCTTCATGCGGAACTCTGTTAACATAGCTCCCACACTCCATCTTCACCCCACCCTCCCTCTCTCGTTCCCTCCAGGGCACAGACTAATTAATGGACACCATTCCTAGTTGATTAGCCCAAGTCTTTTCGGTAATTACATTCGCATACTAACCGCTCGGAATAAAAGGAGATGGGTAACAAACGGGCACAAAAGGCTGGAAAATATATGAATGCACTTTATGCGTTGTCTCTGATCTTAATTTATTTCTCCTATTGTTTGGCCCTATTGCAAAGATAAGACATTGTTTTATTCTGTCTTCTCATCAAGTGGAGTTACTGGTGATGTATTGAGACTGATGGAGAATAAGTTTAATGAAGAACTAACAATTCTAAGACTAAAAACCCCCCTCTCCACACACACACTCACTTACACCAGCAAATCGGGTCTCGCGTGGGTTGGGTCCACTCCACACAGAGATGCATTGTGCTGCCAGACCCAGCTGCTAGACCATAATTCTTCATTCTATGTCCTATTGTTCCGACCTTTCACCACGCTTGTGTCCCTAAAGAAAGGAAGTCGAGGCCACTTTTTCAGCGGGCAGTGTGCAGGTCAGGAAGGGGGGTTCGGAGGTTGTGAAAACAAAACTTACAAAGTCTTTGATTTTAGCACCATAAACACGCATGTGGAGAGTAATTATTTGAACTTGTGGCTTGGCTTGTTTTTTTTTTTAATTTTTGGCAGATGTTTGCTTTGGTTAAGGGTAGGGCAACTGCATTGTCATGTTTTGTTTTGAAATGCATGCTTTTCTGTCTTTTTCCGATGATATGTAATTAACTGAGTGTGCGTACCAACCTTGGTTGGATGTTAACCGGCGTGCAGGGCTTTAAATGTTTTTCATAAAAGCTTTCCAAACTATTCAAAGGGAAGGATTGGCGCACCAACACTAGCGATATATTAAAAGTGATGTGTTGCTATTATGTAAACATCATAGTTATGTTTTCCATTGGAGAATAAATAAATAACTCATTGGCCTACATTGACAGCATTGGACGTCTAATCTACTTTGACTAAAATGGACGCCCAGTCAAAAGTGAATTAGACTTTCTGGATTTATACCGTATTTTCACAACTATAAGGCACACTTAAAAGTCTTAAATTGTCTCCAAAATAGACAGGGCCTTATAATCCAGTGTGCTTTATATGTGAAAAAAAAATGTTTCACTTATTGATGGTGCACCTTAAAATGTGGTGCGCCTTATAGTCGTGAAAATACGGTATTTTTTAATTTTAGCGGATGACATTATTAAGGGGACATAATTTTAGACCATGAAAATTGTGATGTGTGTTAGTGTGTTGAAAACTGCCTTTTTGAAACTTATTTTGAGGTTGTTTTCATGGACAAGGGTGGTCTGGAAATACAGAGATTTCTTTCTGCTTGTGGCTTGCAATAAATGGCAGGTACTTTGTGGTTTTTGTTGAGTCCATTGCAGAAAAGGTTAGCAATGAAAGGTATTTTGATTAATTTAAGGCTCTAAGGTTCTGGATTACATATAACCAACCCTTCTGACTTTTTGCATGTGTAACAATCAGGGGGAGTACCTAATGTTCAAGTGGGTGTGGAGATGTGGGAGTTTGAAAAAGACTGCCAGTAATAACAACTATTAATGCTAACATTCACATTAACTCACTCTGATTACCCAGCATCGCACTCTCCCCATATGTACACACTCGACCTCCTGTATAGTATCACTACTCACCCACAGGTTATTTGATGTTAACAAGCCGCGAGTGTGCCATGCTACTTGTCTTTGTCATGCAAACGGACTTAATTGTCACCCACAAAAGCGATGAATAGGCAGTCCGGCATTTCATGACTTTCCACTTTGAGTGACACAATCTTCGAGAGGAAAAGTCGTGTCGTGTCCTTGTGAAAGCGTTAAAAAAAAATCGGGTCGAGGCCGATGTGTAAATCGTGACTGATTTTGAGTGACAGCTGTCCATGATGAACAGCTCAGAAAGTTGATTATGTTTTTTTTCTCATCTGTTTCCCCATTCAGTTCCAGAACAACAACTACATGAACATGTCAGAAGCAAATGGCACCCTGCTGACCGCTGGTGATGTGAGTATACATATCTTTGAGTCATTATTTAAATAAATGGATTCATTTTATGGACACAGTGTCTCTTCTGCTATATGGTAATTCATTTTTACCATCATTGGGATTATACTGTAGTGCCTTAAAAAAGCTACTGAGAGAAAAATAAAATAGAAGCTATTCACTGATGGCAATTCATCCTTTTTTTGACTTTCTAAGCATTTTCTCACAACATATTTTCAAAATTGCTCAGTTGTGATGAATTGTCTGTGAAATTGAAAAGCAGTTATTCAAAAAAAAAACAAGTCAAAAGAACATACTTTTGCTTCCTTGGCATTGATATCATTTCCACTCCATCGGTTCTTTTCATTGGCTGCATTCCATGAATAATAGAGCTCTTTTTCATTTCTTTGGGCCTCATAATTCACTCCTTATTAGCACCGATTCCAATATAAAAGCCACAAGGCTCTCCCTTCTTGTCATATTGATGAATTCTCGGTATTCTATCCCGCTCTGTTATTTAAATTGCCTGAAACATTTATTCCTCATCTATTGTTCCGAGACCCCGAGACAACACAGGTAGGTTACTTCTCCCATGTTGAATTGTCTTCCACTGACATTGATGTGATATGACTGCACTCAGTAAAAAACGCTCTAATATACTAGAAATATGACAATGTGCTTGCCTGCTTTCCCTCTTTAAGACTTATTGAAGAAGCAGCAATACTCTGTTACCATGAAAGTGAATGACATTGTCTTTTAAACCCGCAGTATTTGAGGGACAGGCAACAAAGCTTTCAATCTCAATGCTATTGATCGCCAGTTATTGCATATATTTAGAGTGCTTTCACATTTGCTTTAGTTTTTATTTATTTTTTATGCCCGGTGTATCATTTACCTGATGCACTTAGAGAATGAGATAGGATGACCTGGACTTGTCTGTTTAAAGCATACATCCTGGCAAGGAAAAAGGTTTAACTACTACCCATGGAGGAAAAAGATACAGTCCCTTTTAGATTGTCTTCCACTCAGATGTATCACTTTACTAAGCCAATTACATTAGAGACAGCTAATGAACTATAAATATGTAGAAATGGACTACAAATTTGAAATAATGTTGATTAGGGCTTTCCGTGGCTGATGTTGTCATTTGAGCAGTTGCACTCTGGCTGTCTGCTGATTTGAAACTAGATCCTTAATCCTGCCTGTCATTGATTCTCAGGCCAGCTACATTCAGTAATTACATGCTGCTGCCTTCAACATGTCTTGGTTATTGCATCTGCGAATTGCATTAGTACATTTATTGAAGGGCTGGCAGTATTGCCTGAAAAGCTTTTTGTTCTCTCTCTATCTCTCTTTCTCTCTCTCTCTGTCCCTGAAAGAGTAGCTTGATGGCTCTTGGATAAAAACTAAACAAAACAAAAATGTATGCAACTGCAAATCCACAGATAACAATTTAACCTTCTTTCGTTGTTTGTTTCTGTATTATTGTAATCTTCTTATTGCTCTTCAAACAATATGGACCAAATCATATTTTGTTTAGAGTGAGGTTAAATAGATTGAAGGAATATGGTAAATAGTATTCAAAGTTTATATTGTACCAGGCCAAAGTAATATAAATATTTCTTGTAATAGATGTTTTTCGTCATTTTGGAAATATATTTGTGTGCTAACTCGGGTTAGATGGATGATTATTTGCATTTTTAAAAAATAATACACTTTCCTGTGAAACCATTATAACGGTAGGGTTGGTGAAGTTATTATTTTTTTTCTCTAGACTGAAAATATTTCCGTTTACTGCCAAAATAGGAATATTATCTTAGGGTGAAGATGTTTTAAGGCATTGGCCAATTGCTGATTGGAAACCCAATTGTTATTCCTACACAACTAAACACAAACAGGCAAAAATGTATATATTATCCCCTACATATGAAGTCTTATTAACTTTAATCCATTTTACGTTGATGTTTCCTCTACTTGTGTTCACATTTTGTTTTCTGAACTTATTAATTCGGTAATAGATACCTGAAAATAAATACAGTTGATGTGGTCACATTTTTACGAAAGCATCCTGGTTCTCAATTCGTTAAATCTTTTATCGTTAACTAACATCCTTGCACTTTTGAGACTCCAACTTGAAACTAGCAGAGAGCTTATGCAATATGCATGTAGCCATGGAAATTTCTCCTTAATTTGTGTGCTTGCATACTCTTTTAATAACACTCCTGCTTACTGTTTGGTTCATGAAACCCTGAAGAACACCAAAATATCCTTTTCAACCACAGGCATAAAGAGTGCTCAAGCTAGGCATATCACATATCTCATAATCCTGTGGCTGACAATGTTGCCAACTCCTCAAACATGTACTGTATATCTACCGCCCATCCTGTGCCAGGAGTTGCTTGGGCACTTGGCTCGGCTGAGCTTCCAAGAACCGTTTGAATGCAGAAATAGTTCAGCATTGAAAATAAATTTGACTGTGTGTTTCTTAATTTTCAAATACATTCCAAACCTGTCTCTCAGCTGCTCCTGGTGTGGATTTAGCTCAGTTTTATTGGAAGTGACTTGCAACACCGTTATACTCAGCGGCGTCCAGCAGGATCTGACACCTCCTCTGCTCAAACGCCCCAGAGAGGGTTTTTTCCCCACTGTTCAGGAGATATATTTCAAACCCTGTGTTTTAAATAAGATTTGAATGCACTGAAGTGGTTGAATTGGGTCACTATTAACATGGGGAGGAGAATGCAGATAGTGATAAAAACAGGGACAACTATCCCTGCAATGTAATCAACTTTTTTAAAAATTCAAACAAAGATACGTCCAATTTTAGTCATGTTACAATAAAATTCACTAATGTTCGATTTTTTAATCAAGTAACTGGAAAACAAAACTTTATTGGTCTCACAAGAAAGTCACTTACGGGAAAGAGAATTTGAAATTTACACACTGAAAAACCTTTCGAGAACGAATTTTTATATATTAGGTATAAAATCCACATTCTCATTAATCTCAATAGTAATATCGTGAATAGGCTTCAATAAATATAGCCTCGGGAAAATAATTAAACCAAGTGAAACAAACATAAGCATTGCTAGAAAATGTTCACACTTATAAGTAAAATAAGGAATTTCTTATCTTTTATTGCAGCACACTCCTACTTATACACACAACTTATCGTTAATACTTTATTTACTGATACCATTATGACTACTTCATTCGTACTTGTTTCCTGTCAGTTTAGTTTATTAAAATTTGGGAATTTTTTAAAAAATTTTCATTGGCATGCTGGCATCATTGGGAATTGTTGAGAGGGCTGAAGCTTATGACAGCAGAGAGCTTGCAGCAAGCAGTTCTTACTGGAAGTGCTTGTAATCTTTTCAGCACTCAGGGAGCCAGAGGCTGGCATTTTGACAAATTGGACTTTAGCTCTTGTGAACTGAAGGTGAACTGCTTCGGTTTTATGAATGAAAGCTGTATTAACAGTTTCTGCTGTCGGTTGCTGATTGGTTATTAGTATTGATATGTGTAGTACTACCTGAAAAAATTGAATATGAGGTATAAGTTGTTTATATTAAACTTTGTTATATTAAACTTTCACATGCTAAATGCAGTTATAATTATTACTAATATTACTCGCTAACTGATTAAGAGTCTCAGTGGCGGCACAGTGGACGACTGGTTAGCGGATCGGCTTCACAGTTCTAGGGTCGAAGGTTCAATCCTAGGTTAGTCCTTACTTTGTGGAGTTAGCATGTTCTCGCCAGGTTGACGTGGGTTTTCTCTGGGTATTTATGTTCCCTCCCCACATCCCAAAAACATGCATGGTTGGCTAATTGAAGCATCTATTAATATTTAATGCTGTCATACTATTAATGTGGCCTACATCAGAGGTGGTTTACATCTTATCTTATCTCAAATTATTGTGCGAGAAATAACGATTATTTATTCCCTGAGAGATTCCACACCTGTTGAAATGGTGCAAGGTTGTCATCAGATCATGTTCATGTTACGGACTTGCAGTTCTTTAAAATTTATATTGTTGGAAAAGGCACTCTAGTGCGCTGAATGATGATCATAAATGCCTTGGTTTGGCTCGCAATGCATTTTTTTATGTAATAGAGCAGTTCAATAATAGTAATTGTAATTGTTTCCATTTAGTTTCATCCTTAATAAATGGATACGTCCTAATATTTATTTTATTTTTTTCCAATCGGCATGATTGTATTCATAATTTGGATAAAATGAAAAGGCACCTTTTGACATCATCATGGCCCTTGGTGTTAGTATAATCACTGTCAGCTTATGAATGTAGCTCACTCCTTCCAATTGGCTTAATGCAACATTGCACATGAAAAAAAAGAGTGTATGAATGTTCCCATCTTTGAAAAGCCACATAAGCAAATTAAGCGTGTCGGAAATCTTTAATTCCAGAGGCAGAAGGATTAGGCTGTTTGATGATCAGATTTAAGGGTACAGGCAGAGGGAACAAAAAAGTAATACTTCTGCCTTAGTGTAATCATCTTTGAAAATGCTTTTTTAAGGCATTCTAGTTTGTGATGTGTACACTGCAACAAACCTCAACCTATCATCTAGCATCCCTAAGATTAGGTGCTGTTATCGCGGCTTTTCCCGCTCCGCTGTGGTTGCCAGTTGAGTTTAATTCCTGTTTTTTTTTAATCTAGAATAGCTCTTGTTCCTCAATGTACACATTATCAGCTTCAATGTAACATTTAGTCTACTTTGAAGGCAAGTGTATTCCCTTGCTTCTAAAACTCTATCACAACTTCAACCAATGTTTCCTCTCTTTTCTCGCAGACCTTTCACACACCAAGTCTCGGGGATGAGGAATTTGAGATTCCCCCCATCACACCTCCACCCGAAATCGAGTCTGGCCTCGGTCTGTCTGATGGGGACTCCCCTTTCCACACCATGCCGGACCCTCCAGCCCATCAGAGGGTCTCTTTGATCCCTCAGTTCCCTCCTCAGAGCTTGGATCTGCCCTCCATCACGATATCACGCAACATGATGGACCAAGAAGCGATGGCATTAAGCAACGGCCAACAATTGGTGAGTGTAACTTTATTAAAGTGTCTGCAAGAACAGCATGTATGTTTTGGTTTTCAATCCATTTCCCGTCTTATATTTCATTGGGATCTGAGGTAATTTCAATTGAACTTTATCAGAAATATCTTATCTTTTTCCAATACCAATCAGTCGAACAGTGAAAATATTGTTTTATAGGGAAAGCTTCTTCATTTCGTGCAGCTGTCACACTGTTCAGATATTCCTGCTCCCATTGTAACATCTTTAGAGGGAGAAGAAATCGTATAAAATGTGTTTGTAAACGCCATGGCAGGTTGAAGCATTGAGAAGGAAAAATGGAAATGTCAGCTGGACGACTGCTTGTCTATTAGAAAAATAATTGAGACATTCATTTAGACTAGAAAGGACAAAAGTGTTCTAAACCCAGATTATCATGATAGTGAGGTCTTGTGAACCCTTTTAATGTCTTCCGTATCAGCAAAAGCTTGTTCAGGTACTTTATCTAAACACATTTGTTAAATCGCACTGCTATACTAACGTGCAAACACACAAACTGTCTTTAAGAAAATAATAAACAAGTAAGTTCATTTTGCAAAAGTAGCATGCGACTCATTTCACTTTGGCTCATCGCTAAATTGGTCGTTTCAGTCATCAACATCATATAGGGGACATCATAAAGTATCCAAACAAGAAGCTACCCATAGATACTATCATCTTTTCCAGTTGTTTGACTTTTGAGTCATATTTTTACAGGTTCCACTGCATTTATTTACATTCCATAAGGGGAGAAGGTCTATAAACTCTTAACAGCTTCTTTTTCCTTCCTTGGTGCTCCGGGGTCCATGATATAATTGCTGCTTTCTTAAAACATCCCGTACAGTAAGTGAGGGCCCCACAAGGCTTGTGCCTAAAGAATTTTCATTTCACGGTCAGTTAAGCTTGGTACATCTGGAAGAACCTTGACACAATTACATTCTGGACGGTTCTCATGACTTGCTGGAGGATTAGATTTTGATTCCCTTGCATTTATTCCTCCTTTAAGACCACTTGCATGGCTCATATGTCTGATTGGACTCTTATTTCAAATCTGAGAAAGTAGGAAGCCGCTCGTTATCGGCCATCGGCTTCATTCTATTGCGATAAAAAGAAAAAGTGGGAATCGCTCTTCATTTTCTCCTGAAATGGGATTGATTCCATAAAAGTCTTGCCAAAATGAGTCTTGTCACTCCTTTCACCTGGTTATTTCAGCCTTGTTTTCCAGAAGGAACTTTTTAAATAAGATAAGTGCTGTTCTTAGTTTGTAGACAGTGATTTACGAGGTCCTTAGAGGGGTGTTTTGTCATTGTTGTCAGCACGCTGATAAAGGACTGACAAGCTTATGTACATGATGACAAGCTCATTTCATTGTTATGGCCGTAGGGGCCATTGCATAAACAGCACAATATTGCAATTACATTTTTTCATTTGTTGTGTTTGTTTCCTGTTCACTTTTGTCAAGAACCCCTCCAAAAATCTGGGTTGTAACAGAATATACAGCAGTTAGCCACATGTGCTTTTCACACTCAACCCAGGAAAGGTGGTGTATTACCACAACGACAGCATGTGTGCTTTCATGAGGCCACATGGCATACCACAACCAGATAATTAGATGACATTACCCCCGGTTTTTGGTGTCACTTATAAAAGGCTTGTCAGACAGCCGCAATTACTTTTGACACTTGGCTTTTTTGATTTTAAATGAGTTTTTGAGTGAATGCCATGTGTTGGATTAACACAATAGTACTGCAGAACATACAACTATGGCATCATGGCATACCTTGAAATTCAAATATTGTTTGAATATAAAATAGTAAGACAATTTAATTTTCATTTTCGTGTCGTTGCCGTATGTAGAATAGTGACATGCTGGAAAATTCTAGTTTTATGTTTAGTGGCAGTGTGAAAGCGGTTTCTGGTTCATCTTCTAAAAAAAGGAAAATTGGTTGTTGATTAAACTGCTTTTTCCACATTTGAGTTCTTGCAGAACCATGAAAAATAGCTTAAAGAAAGTTTACTTTTTTTATACTGGCACACCGGGGCATTTCTGATAATAGCTCGCAGAAAATTCATTTTTCTGTATCACTTTACATTCAATTTATAGTTAGAGCAAAAACTCTGGAAAATATCTGCATGTACAGACAGTCCCCAAAGTCACCCAATTCTTTGAGTACAGTGCATATAGAACAGTGAGAAGAACAGGAAAAATAGACTTTAAAAAACAGTGAAAAGAGGCTTCGATACTACGTTTGAAGGCCCCAAGGAGACTTGGAATCCTATTTAATGTTGCTGCAGTTTATATAGGACTGTAACACAGAAAATAAGTCAGGAAAGACTTGCTTTTACAGTTAGGTTTTAAGGAAGCTTTTCACATTCTTATAAAAACTAATAAAAAAGCTGAGGAAGAGCTAGCCTGTCTGTCCCTGTTCATACCTTCCTATCACATTGCCAAATATTTTGCTAATTCCTTCTGTCTGTCTTCTATTTTGTAAATCAAGCAACAATTTCGGAACTCTCCATTTTTCTTGGTTTGTGATCAAACCCAATTGCACCGAGGCTTGTCAGTATTGCTTTATTCACAATTTATGCTTCCCTTCTTGACTCAGCGAGGTTCCTAAACTCTATTTCCAAAGAACACCTGGTGCCTTTACTGTGTTTTGACATGTGCAAGGACACAGAGAAAATTGCTTCAGTCTGTTCTTTGATTGGATTACAAACATACAGTAGTTGTCTTGTAATGCAATCTCTGTTTGCCACTGTCATGTCCATCCAACCCATCCATGCTCTTTACCAATCATCTTGTTCAGGGTCTACAGAAAAGCTGGAATTTACTGTCAGCAGGGTTAGATTCTGGCTTGACCCGATGAAGTCCAAGGCATTTAATATTTCCTGTGACATTTTCTTTCATGCTAACAGGCCACTATGGGTGACGTGACTGTTACACGAATATATCTTTAAAAATCTATGGTTTCCATGGTAGTGCCTTTTTTAAATACCCCACTAAAAGCTTCATTAACAACCGAAATACATGAAAATGTAACAATTAAACCAGGAAGAGGGATTAACGTTTTTTCACCATTTATATTTAACAACAACACAACCATGTGGTTGTACCAATTAAGAAAAATCTGGAATTAAGATTGGTTTGTCACTAATCCCGAAATGTAGACAATACAGTAGTATTGCAATTCACAAGCTAAACAGAAGTGTTGTAATAAAAACCATTGCCGCAGCCTCCCATGAAACTCGGACATGAGCTGTACATCAATTTGAGAGAGTGGATTTTCCCCCCTACTCCTTTGGTTTCCTTGACGAAGAGCCCAAGTGACACGTGGGCTTGGTCAGAAATGATAGATATTCATGCAGTCATGCAATACTTATAATGAAGTCTCGGTCTGACCTTCTGTGTGATTGACTCTATGATTTACCATAGAATCACAATAAATGTTTAAATGTCCATAATGCATCTGGAAGATTAGGAAGAGTGGAGAGTTGGCGGGTGTAATTCAAGAGAATGACATTCATTCGGAACAGCAATACAGAAAATTGGCTGGAAATTATTGCTTTTACAAAAAGGCTAAAGGGGCTTCATTTATGAGATTGAATGGTGTGGCCCTCCTGACAAAAAAATGCAAAAAAAATGTCTTAAAGGTTTTCTAAATACACTCATCTTATTAGAGTAGTATGGTAGGGTTTGTGACTCTGGAGATAGACAGGCCTTTAAATGGTGGACAGACCTGCATAATGGATGACGTATGGCCACGTTAACCGCTGATCTCATTAGGAACGCAGGTATCCTAGAATAGTGGTCCCAAACCACTGGTTCTTGGAACGGTACCAGTCTGCGAGCCACCTAGTGCTGGGCTGTCAGAGTCAAAACATTTTTAATCTTGCCCTCCTAGTTGAAATGAGAACAGTTGATATAATAATAATAATAATGGAGACACTGTGACAACAACCTCCCTACTGTGACAACGAAATTTCCCGAAAATGGGATGAATAAAGATACCCAATCCAATGAAATCCAATAATAAATAATAGCTATTATGCTTGGGACGTGTTTTTTTTTTTTTGTTGCCGTCTTGGGTGTTGTTCGTGTACCGACCCCGTCCCCACACAATTTTGTCCTTAAGTTGCCCCCCTACCCATTAGCCAGTCCTCAAGAAAACAGTAAGAGCTATACCGGTCCGCGGTCACTCTTTCTTTCTTCACCTTCATTGCATCTGTTGTATCTGAGCAAAGCCATGCCTTTCACGCATGTATAATGAAATTCACGTGCAATGCATCGTGTTGTAATTTTATCAGACGCAAGGCACAGCTGCTACATTGCCAGCTTGATTTATTCATGATAGGAAGATTTTAACTCACCAACTAACCAAGCAAGCAAGGCAACAATCATTTGTTTTCCTGTTATGTATTGTATTTTTTAATTATTCACAGATATAAAATAGTTGACTCAATGGTGAGATTAAAAAATATATATACATATACATGTTATATATATATATATATATATATATATATATATATATATATATATATATATATATATATATATATATATATATATATATATATATATATATATATATATATATATATATATATATATGTGTGTGTGTGTATATATGTATGTATATATATATGTATATGTATATATGTAGCCGTTTAGAGGTCTACTAAAGAAATATGTGCAGAGTGCTGATAAACTATCTTTAATAGGAGTGACCTTTCATGCTGGCAAAAGTTACTGGGGGATTCATCCACCCATAATTACCATATAGATGATTTTTAGCCCTCTGCTGCCACAGAACATTTCCAAGAGCTCTACTCATTGATTGAATGGAAATTGAACTTGTTAACATTCTTTTCAGTTCTCTTACAGCTTAGCACACACAGCAACAGTTCATAAACTCTACACCAAGTTTTGATTGTCTCATACCTGTCAACCTCGAACCATTTGTGATCTTACCAAATTTTGTTTTCGCCCTTACATATATGTATAAATACATGGAAAATCTTACCACTTTACTTTTTTGTAAAAAATCACGAACAACAAGTGAAAATGAAAGTAAACATAAACAAGGGAACAGGAAACGGAAATCACATGGTGAAAGTGTTACAAAACGAAATGTTTATCATGATCTTTTTTTTTTAGCCAATCAGAGGCGCCGGTACATATATCACTTGGCAGACATGCGTTTCCGGGAAGAAACAATGGCGGATGGTGAAAAATGGCTAGAAAGTGCCTTAATTTATTTTTTTTTCTCAAAATCACCGTTTAGCGTACCATTTTCATGTGTACAGCGTACCAATATAAAAATGGGCTTTCAGTTGTACCAATTACGGCGAGAACGTACCAGTTGACAGGTATGTTGTCTATTTTATTTTGGTGATATCTTGGTCAGAGGAATATCCCACAAGTGTCATCCAAACCTAGAAAGATGACTTTCATTTTATTGCTTTCATTTTGCAACGGAAACTCGTAGAATAAACAATGTTGCTTTTCTTCTTTTGCCACTGTTATTTGTGGATTGTTACAAAGTGAATTTACATTTATTGATTAATTCATTCCATTTTTTTTGCTCATAGTGAACCAGAGATAAGAACTTATTTCCGAAGAATGCCAATCAGAAGCCTGCATTGGTATTCAATGTGATTCAAATAGTACGCATGCGATGCAATTGGTGCCAATTTTGTAATATTAAAATATTCAATAGAACTACCTTGTACTAGAAGTTATCATTCTCAGTGCCTTGTGATTGGCTGGCAAAGACAACAGATTGGATCCTGCTATTACGCCAAAATCATTTTATCATTGACTTAATAATAACGAATGAATGTGGAGGATTTAACATAAAAAATATGTTAAAAAAAAATCCCAACCAAATAAATCCCTACCAATTAATTTTTGCCGAACAGTATAGTGAATTTACAATGAAAAATTACCTTAATTTACAATGGAAAATGACTTTATTATCCAGACATTAATTATTTTCATTGTGTAAAATATTACTAAACACTTAATTAAAATCAGATTATTTCTAAAATAGAGTGCTTTCTATTTATCATGAATATATTACGGATGATTAAACAAGACAAGCAAATAAACAATTTAAACAGTCTAAGGAAGATTTTTTTAGATTCCCCTCTGTTGGTTTGCATTAAACACACACACACACACAAACAAAAGAAAATAATGTTTAAGGACCATTCTGATATAATCAGAATATTCCAAACAAACGGCGCAAAGGCTCATTGCCCGGCTTGCATCATTGCCATGCAGATGGCCTCGACTAATGAGCTCAGCATGCGTCTTTTTTTATGGCTCAAAAGGCAACCCGTTATGTTTTCAGTAATAACAAAAACAATTGGAAATGAGATGCATATGCAAATACACTCGCAGGGATGTTTGTGTATTTTTAAAAATATTTGAAGGAAAACTTTGATTTTTTTTCGCCCATAGCATCTTCCTGTCACATGTAAATAAATAGATTCTTTCCATCAGTCCACAGATTGTATTCATGATGAGGGCAAAGTGACAACAATTTCTCATGTTCCTTAAAAGGTGTTACAATATTCCTGCAAGACAGGCAAGTTGAATAAATCTTGCGTTGTTTTATGATGTGTTGATATAAAGGGGGAGATTGAGTTTGTGCTGCTGAATACCAGATGGACTCAACCAGAAGGAACAAATCACCTTTTTGTGTTGCACTCACATCTCCTCCTCTCTTCCATTTCAGCTCTCTGATCTGGTAGCCCTTTGGGGAAGGCTGTTGGTTTCAACCTAGCTCTAATCAATGCTAACCTGTGCAAACAAGCACCTTGCACACAGCATTTTCAAGAACCTGTTATACCCTTTCACAGACTCTTTCAAAAGCCAGTTGTTTAGTTTCAAATACTACTTTAATCATCTGCAATTTCTTTCATAAAACTCCAAGCTTGGGTTCTCCCATTCTTAAACTATAAAGACTTTAATAAGATATATTTCAACAACAGATTGTATCTTCTTCTCATTCATGGCTTCCATGTTTTTAGTCCTCCGCAAAAAGACTTTCAAGATATTTCTTGATCTCGTATTCTCTTTGAACAAACTCATTTATATATTAGATCTGTTAAAGAACTGGCTTTTTCCTCCCGCCAGATTTTCACAAAAAAACAGTTCTTTTGCCTGAACTTAAGAAACATTTTTGCTTTAAGTCCATTTCAAGAAAACAAAGTCCCTCTTAGTACACTCGCCAAAGCCTTTAAAATGCATTTTTGGTGTGAAATAACAGGTCATCCAGGGCTTTTCAATGATTAAATGCCCATTAAAGATGTCAAGTGAATTTCTGAAAGATCCCAAAAACTGGATAACATTTTTGTTTTCAAATTTAACTAGACTCTCCAACACTATGGTTGACTAGAAGTCTAAAACAATGGCTTCCCATAATGCTTACAAAAGAAAAAGCAAAATACTTTTTTCCACACAAACTGGCTGGTCTTATCCTAGAAACTGAATTTAGTATTGGATATTTTTCACTTTATTGCTTCTTCTAGATGAAGATGGGTTGGATTAGACGCATCATTGGGTTGAAAATGGTTTTCATTGGTCAGTAGTTGTATTATTAGCTGTGGTTCCTCATTTTATATAAGGTATGAAAAAGCACATGGATGATAAGGAGTCTCTGTCATACTTAACAGCTTTGTTACAGATTTCAATCCAAAAATCCTTCAAGTAAGAAAGGAGTGGCTGATCTATCACTGATTTGAGTCACAATCATTTATCATGGCTTACTAGCCAAGTCATTCTTTAAGATTTGTTTTTATGGTGACACCACATAATCCACCATTCTTGACCCCGTTTCCTCTCTTGAACAGAGATATAAAATCTCTAGCTACCTGCATCACAAGATCCAACTCAACACATCATCCAACTTAAAATGAAATCACTCCCATCCCCCATTACCATATAGACAATAATTTTTGTTATTTTCTCTCTTCCAGAATGTTGGACCAGCTCATATCCGCCAATACGCGGCTAACCCAGCCATGCTCATGAAGTCCATCGCCAACATGAGTGGCCCAAATGGGATGATCTCCCGTAATCAGCTGACCACCATCAACCAATCACATCTCAACACACAGTTAAACCTGAACATGGGCGGAAACAACATTGCCCACACTTCGCCATCGCCTCCAGCCAGCAAGTCCGCCACACCATCGCCCTCTAGCTCCATCAATGAAGACGAGCAGGACGACGGTAACAGGGTAAGGAATAAGTCATATATCTACTGAAAAGCCTAAATTCAAGGCATTTCCGTCGATAAGTAAATGTGTCTGAGTCCGATCTGTCATTTTTGGTGCAGGTGGTTGGCGAGAAAAGACCGGCACCCATCGATCCCGCGAAAAAACCCAAGACGCCCAAAAAGAAAAAGAAGAAGGATCCCAATGAGCCTCAGAAACCGGTATCGGCATACGCTCTGTTCTTCCGAGACACACAGGCTGCTATCAAGGGTCAAAACCCCAACGCCACGTTTGGCGAAGTTTCGAAGATAGTGGCGTCCATGTGGGACGGACTAGGCGAGGAACAGAAGCAGGTACGTCCAACAGCTAGCACAGATGTCTTGATTCTTCTCCAGATTGTCCAGCTTTAGTTTATTGTGACATTAAAATCTGTTCACTTATTGATCTATTCTCTTATGTAATATTGCAGGTGTACAAAAGCAAAACCGAAGCTGCCAAAAAAGAGTACTTAAAGGCTTTGGCTGCATATCGTGCTAGCCTAGTATCCAAGGTAAACTATTGCTTTCTTAATCCGAAACAAATATTGTATTGTGACACTCATATGATTGATCTGTTCCTTTTATTAAATTGAATTTCCTTGTATTCAGGCTGCGGCGGAATCTGCTGAAGCACAGACAATCCGTTCTGTACAGCAGACCCTGGCTTCCACCAGCCTCTCTCCAGGCCTGGTGCTACCTTCCCCACTCAATCAGCACCCCTCCATGCCCTCGTCCGCCCAGGCCCTCCAGCAGGCCATACCCAGAGCCATCGCGCCCAAACCTCTGCAAATGAGACTCGGAGGCAATCAAATCGTCACCTCGGTCACGGTGTCCCACCAGAACATGTCCCCGGTGATGCCGCAAATGCTCGGCCAGATGGGGTCCGGCGGGAACATGGCGCATTCTGGAGCCGGCTCGCAAATGAGCCCGCCCATGCAGCAGCAGCAACAGCAACATAGCATGCAGCAGCAAATGCAACAGCACCTCCAACACCATCAGATGCAGCAGCAGCAAATGCACCACCAGCAGATCCAGCAGCAGATGCAGCATCAGCACTTCCAACACCATCTCCAGCAGCAGCTCCAACAGCACCACATGCACCAACAACAACAACAACAACATCAGCAGCAGCAGCAGCACTTGCAAATGCAGCACATGCAAATGCAACAGCAAATGCAGCAGCAGCAGATGCAACACCTCCAACAACACCAATCCCAGTGTTCCCCGCCGCACCACTCACCCGGCACGCCTCATTCGGTAGGCTCGGCATCGCTCGGAAGCCCGCAACCAGCCCCCCAGCAGCAGAACCCTCCACCACCGCCACCGCAACACCCCTCCCAGATCCAGGCTCATGCCCAGGTCCTTTCCCAAGTCAGCATTTTCTAAGCCAAAATCCTCCAAGGACATTTAGAATAAAAGCATCAGTCCAGGTTGCTTTTCAGCGTTGCACTTAAGAAGTGTGTCACATTTTAGAATGTTATATACGAAGAAGAACCGGTGTCCATTGTTATAGACGGATAGGCTCTCACTTGTAAATGGGAGGCCACGATGGGGTCGACGGGGGGTATCGTCCAAGTTACAGCAGCGTTTACAGACACTCCCAAATTTACGAACGAGTAACGGCCAGAAGCCTAAACGGTAATTTTATTCCGTTTTTTTTCTCCAGATATTACTACATGTACCTGATCTTAGCATGTTCACACTCATTAGTGTAATAATCTCACAACTTAAAACACACGATATTGTGCATTAAAGGAGCCATATGTAAGATTTGCATATTTTAGCTTGTCATTGAACTAACACATTGGAATAATAATGCAGCTTGATTCTCTATTATGATCTAATCAGCCAAATGGGGTGAGAAACAATTTATTGATTCTGGTTGCAGTACCATATGTGGCCACTAGTCTTACTTATTGCTCTTTTAATGATATCTAATGAAAATAATTTGACATAACTACTGAGGAAAAGAGGCGTCAACATATTTTTGGCATCTGTCATATTATGTAATGAGTTAGGCTTTAATTGTTTGGGATTCTCTAACATTGGAGTAGAAAACAATCTCGAGAAATTACCTAAATTTTCCCTTTTCTTCAACATCGGTATTTTTTTAAATTTTCGTTTTACAGTCAAAAACAGCTGATACTTTAGGCCCTATCTGTATGACGCAAAATGTTATTATCGTGCTATCTTAGCGAATTGATACCTTGGCCATTTCCTAATGTCTTCTCGTCTGTGGGTATGTTCTCATGATCTTGAGGGATCGTAAAACATTTTCCGAATACTCTTCCATTTCGTCAAAATATTCTCGCCGTTCTCTGGGAATGGAGAAATCGTCACTTGAGCATCGGTTGTAGATGGACTGCTATGTCGCCTTCTAGCACCCATTTATTTTCCAATACTCATGCAGATCATTCTCCTATTCTTGCACTGTCTGAACTTTTT
The DNA here is from genome assembly GCF_051989575.1 of Stigmatopora nigra. Classification (NCBI taxonomy): domain Eukaryota; kingdom Metazoa; phylum Chordata; class Actinopteri; order Syngnathiformes; family Syngnathidae; genus Stigmatopora; species Stigmatopora nigra. Next base: position 3,157,212 of record NC_135510.1, on the reverse strand, counting down.
GTGTACATGATCATGAATTACTTCCCAAGAACTCAAGGTCATACTCGTGCATGAGTCATGAGAAACGGTCCTTATCTTTTTGTTCTCAGTGTCACCGCATCTCTTCCAGTAGACCCGGAGTTCTTTATTCAATACATGGTCAAGTCTTCAAATTTCTCAAATTTGCCTGATGAGGTGTTCGTAATAGTGGGAGTTTCTGTAATCGTTTGTTTGGGACATCTTTTAATTGTCCGTGTGTACGCCATGTGTCTGTCACTGTTTTATTTAAACGCTGAAGCTTTATTTATAAAGACCACAGGCGATGATAACCGGACAAATGAAAGGGACGCACCTTGCGTGAAAGGTGGCGATTGGTTGGACTGGTCATGAGTTGACCTGAAAGATCATGTTTATGTCACATTGTTGTCCAAGTGTAGATGTTATCTGCTGTATATGTTTGTGTAGAGGCAGGGATGTTACCGCCCCGAGCTCCGCCCCCAGCTCCGCCCCCTTCACTCATAATGTCCTCCGTTTTGACATTTCACAACACTTCAAAAAATGTTTTTTTTTTCCTTATAAAAACGAAGTTTTTTGGATCATTTTTCCAAGGGTGACACTTTGGAGAGAAGTTATGTATTTTTAACGTAAAAAACAAAATGACAAATAAATGAATAGTACAAATAAAGCAGAGACAGTTTTCTGCTGCACTGCCAAGCCAAATGCAAAGTAATTAAAAAAAATAATTAAAAAAGGCATTGGAGGTATTTTTTCCAGTTGTACAGTAAACCATAATGTAAGTTACAAACAGAAAAAAAACAAGAAAATGTTGTACATTTTTCATATCACTTGTTGTAAAGTTTTAATATGTGAGGCTTTAATGAAAAAACATTTGTTCAAATGACCCGTGGATTGCTATGTCACATCATACATGTCCTGCTCTTTTTCTACTTTTTTTATGAGTTACAAATTAGCAACAATCAGTTTTTTCTTACTTCCTTCGCTTTGCCCTACAAGTAGAAAAGTCAAGAACAAATCCAGAAACATTCCATCGCATCTAACAGTAGCCATATTTTTTTGTATGAAGTATTATATATTTCTGTGTGTTCAGAATTAAACTATCAATCACAAATATTTATTGGAAAGGGTCCCTTTTGTTTCAGGAGTTGTCCTCTATCTTGTTAGCTACTGAAAATAAACACACTGATGAAAAGTGAACGGAGCCAGATGTGTTTATTCAATCCATTTTCAAATGTTAGTGATAATTATATTTATTTCATTTTAAAGAAATGTACATTTTATGTTGCTATTGGTAAGAATCACCTTTTGGATTTAAAAAAAAATACCAGTGTTTACCTTATGAAAACATAATAATATAACATATAAATATAATGAAATAAAGGAACACTTAACATTGTTATTATTATTAATAATAATGATATTAATGATAATGATAATAATGATAATGATGATAATAATGATGCTGATACTACTACTACTACTAATACTACTACTACTAATATTAATACTACTACTACTACTACTACTACTAATAATACTACTACTACTAATACTACTAATAATACTACTACTAATAATAATACTAATACTACTACTAATACTACTACTAATACTGCTACTACTCCTAATAATAATACTAATACTGCTACTACTACTAATAATAATACTAATACTACTACTAATAATAATACTACTACTACTAATACTGCTACTACTAATAATACTACCACTAAAACAATTACTACTACTACTACAACTACTACTACTACTACAACTACTACTACTACTACAACTACTACTACTACTACTACAACTACTACTACTACTACAACTACTACTACTACTAATAATAATAATGAAAACAATAATACTACTAATAATAAATATGGCATGAATCAACCCATATTCTTAACTAATCTAGAAACGTTTTTTACTCGTTTCTATGCATTAGTAGAATGTTAAAAAATCAAATAAAAATAATCAACTCAGTCCCGTTTATGCACAACACTGCAACGTGCATTCCAGTCCAGCAGTGGGCGATAAGTTGCCAAATAAATAAATATTATGCAGTGATAAAGAATGACAAAATTAACTGACTTCACCTGACAAGTATATTCGTGCCTTTGGACTCACGTGTGTAAGTATAATCTGCTTTTTTCTCGTTTAATTTGAGCGAGAAACGTCGGAAAATTCGCAAGTAAACGCTTTGCAAAAGAAAGCACAAATCCCAGTGGCCACAACACGTGGATTTATAACAAAATCAGCTTTTACACGCACGTGATCATCAGCCATCAGTGCATTTATTAAAGCCGAAAATAATTAAGATGTGCACTCGATTGCATGTTTTGTTTCATTCATGTATGTGGCTTATCCTCACAATGATCGAGGGGGGTGCTGGAGCCTATCCCAACCAATCAAGGGCATCTGGCGGGGGGAAACCCTTAATTGTTTGCTACTCTTGCTCGCAATCGGTCATCGATCGGCAGGGAATCGAACCCAGACCGCCTGCTCTAACGTTATAATTATTATTATTGAAATTATTAAAGTATGTATCTTTCAGTGATAGAAAACTAAATAAAACGATGTATGCTTGAGATAGATCTTACTTATTCTCTCACCTGAGTAGTCGGAGCGGCCCACCCTCACAAGGATCTCGGGGGTGCAGGAGCCAACTTTTGTTGTTTTGGTTTCCATGCATGTTTTTGGAATTTTTTGGGTACCGTTTTAAGTCTATTACTTCAATCATTGTCATTTTGTATTTATGTTGCAAATATATGCAATCATTTGCAGCTATTGGCTTTTTAAGATCATTTGTTATTTGAATGTTGATGTTTTTTTTGTTTAATTTAAAGTTTCCACTCCCTTTTTTTGTCTTTAAACAACTAAACATGCACATTTTTTGGAATTCTGAGCATTTGGCCAACATTCTACTCTATTTGTATGAAGAAATGTGATGACCTGAAGGTTTTTTTGTCTTTTGTGTTTGTTCCTGTACAAGGTCAGCATGTAACTGCTAGTTGTCTTCATCATCATAATAACAGCACCCCCCCCCCCCCCCCTCTTCACCCTACCATCAGAATAGCATCATTTCCAACATGTCCCCAAGGTTGGAAAAGAGGAAGAGGGGGGTGGTGGAGGGTTAGCGTCAGGGATCTTGGCAAACAATAATTATCATATCTTCACAATAGGCTGCCCAGAAAAGGGCCTTTTTCCCCCCTCCATTTTCTTTTTATTCCTTCCAAAAAGGCAACTGAGATGATTTTCAACTTACAAATCAGCATAGTGAATTGAGTCTGACTTCAAAAACGTTTCTAATTTGTTTTCCTGTTCATTTCTGTGTGTTCGGAGGGCAGAAAAAATCTATTAAAAATGCTAATTTCTTTCGCCGAGTAAAAAAAATAAAAAAATCGTTATGACGTGATGAAAATTAAGAGCTCGAGCACGTGAGTTGAATGTCAATGTCGTATTGAGAGAGCGCAAATGAGAGTAAGTGAGTGAGAAATAGACAGAGAAACAGAGACTGAGAGAGAGAGAGATAACTGTGGTGTCCATGGCGACCGAACACATGCTTTTAAAAAACACACAATAATGAGCCTCTGGGAAATAGCTGTTATTATTATTCCGAACGGATTCACAGCCGAGGCTCCATAAATAATGCATGGAAGAGCTCCTTCTCTACGCCTGGAAGTCCTCAGAGCTGAACTGGTCAGTGTGTGGACAAATATCTCACAGCCGCCCCAATCATAAGGTTACTGCTCTGTTTCAACACAAACCATTTAGTTACGGAACAACTCACCCCGATTTTCTCGTTGCCTGAATCAAATGCGGAAATATTACAAATAAATGGAAAACAGTAAAGTCATAGTGGTCATGTACTTGTTTGTTATTTAAAAGGGTTTGAGAAAAATAACTTTGAAATGTATTCACTCTAATTGGAGCGGAGACTTGTAAAACTAATTAAAATTAAAATGTTTTGGTTTAGTCAGTCATATTTAAATGTGTGTTAACTCATTGGCTGCCATTGATGGTGATAGATGAACCAGAGTTGATCTAAAAATGAACAGTTTTTAGCATGCGGTAGCTTTGAATTATTACTAATCAAGTCAATTAAAAAAATATCAACCCTCTAGTTCGTTTAACAACTTGATTTTTTATTCATTTTTGTTCGAAATTGACTATTTGGCGGCAGACAGGTGGGTGAGTGATTAGCGCGTTTGATCCCAGATTGGCCCTCACTGTCTGTAGTTTGTGTGTTTTTACTGGGCTTGGATGGGTTTTCTCTAGGTACTCCAGCTACTTCTCAGATCCTACAAACATCGTGGCCGGGCGTTTGGTCGCCGGGCGTTTGGTCGCCGGGCGTTTGGTCGCCGGGCGTTTGGTCGCCGGACGTTTGGTCGCCGGTCAAAGGTACTTAAATATTAAACTCTCTTAGATATTCAACTCTCTCTCATGAATATCATTTTGAGAGCTGGTTTCAACAATACACTTTCTGTCACCGTTTGACTGGCGGCCTAAAGACCGGCGACCAAACTTCTGAGCACCCAAAAACATACATGCTAGGCTGGTTGAACACTTAATTGCCCCCTTCTATAATCGGCTATCCATCGACCTGTGCCCTGCGATTGGCTGGTCACCAATTCAGGGTATCCATCGCCCATAGGATACAATTTAAATCAGGACGTATTTTCCATTAACATGACAATTCAGGTGTTCTCTTTAACTCCACCCATATACCTGCTCAAACATATCCTATTTCAACCCTCTATCATCATCTACTCAATTACGAGGTCAATAGTCTCATTAATGGAGCCCATCACTCATGAATTGCTTTAAAGTCAGTCAGCTTTTGCACCCCCAACCCAACCAAAAACAAACAAAATGCTGAGTTAGCAGTACTCTGATGAAGTTTCTATGTGAGTAAGCAAGCAAGGCGGCAGGTGTGTGTGTGTGTGTCTGGTGGTCAGATGGTCAGTGTCAGCAGGGCTTTTGTGGCAACCATTGTTTGTGTGCGACCGACAGAAAAGTGACAAAGGAGTCAAATAAATCATTAAAATAGAAAATCCCTTTGCCTGCACATCTGACTCTGCACTCCCACTTTAAGTGTGTGTGTATGTGAGAGGGGAGGGTGTACAATTAGGTCATCCTGTGATTGTATTGCCTATAATGAAAGACCTTATTCTGTCAAAATCTGCCATGAGGGTGGGGGGTTGCTGTCTATATCCCATACATAACTTATAACTACAGTTGAAAGCAATTATTTATTGGGAATAAGAGTGAAGGACAGTAGCTGGACAAATTGATAGAGAACCATTGCAATATTTTGAACCACAAATCTAAGATAAGATGATATTGAATGAATGGTGTTGGCCATGTTGTCACCAGCCAGTGGAGCAATTCATATGTTGTATTCTTGTCGGTTTAGTGCAGAGCAAAGCCGCCACGTGGGAACAGAGTAGTGATTGATAGTGTTTTAATATGCTTCGTCCAGCTGTTAATGTGAGCAAATAGCCCCTCTATACTCAGAAAAGTTCACTATTAACAAAGGCAATAAAGGCCACAAAATGTGGCTGTGCTGTTCATGTTCTTCCTCAATTTGGAGGTTTCAATGTCCCTGTTGTAAGCTACAAAAATGTTGAATGCGTCGGTCATGATAAACAATAGTGGGCAATGATTTGGCCCCGTTTAGGTCTATTAAAATAGCATATATTTACCGAATCCTCTGTAAATTATGCAATTTGGCCGATTTCTCACCTCATGATTGGATCTGGTACATTTCTACAAAAGTATACCAACTTGATTTCAATTGGGGAGAAAAAAAACATGACTGGTTTTCATGAAAAGTCATAACCATTTCTTTAACTTTAGCAAAATGTCTTCATACTAAAGTAATGATGCAATTTGTATCTTAAAGGAGACTGAAGATGGTGTGAAACTGGAAATGTCATGCTGTTGAAATGACAGTTGATATCAACGCAACAATAACATCAAAGTAAGTAAAAACGTCAGAATTGGCTTTTAATATTTACATTCCGAGCTGTGTATCCTCAAATGTTGTGATATTTTTTTCCAAGGGTAGATTGATGAGAATGGAAAAAACAGACAGAATATGTCTGGAATACAATACTGAAGCACCCATGATTAAGGTAAGATCATTTTAGCTTTCACTGCTATTTGTAGTTCTGCATAGTCAAATGTTTGTATAGGTTAGGTTAGAACTTGAATTAATCCCATATTTGGGAACATTTTTGGTTAGTTAGTTACTTAGGATAGTGCAACAATTTTCAAACATCTGGAGACTACGGACACAAGGTAAGGCGGAATGTTTTAGGTTGAAGGAAGACTGTAAGACCTGGTAAAATCTTTTGTACAATTAGTTTGTTTTGGTAACATGTTCCAAACATCCAATCCTCCCACATTGTGATAAATTATCAGTCTAAAAACTGATATGATCTAGCATCACATCATATAATGTATAAGATACATTATATTCCACATAAAGTAGAACTTTAAGTATTATACACCTTTTATACCAACACTTTAGTCACTTTAAGGTGATAAAAAGTCCTAATTTCCCAACATGGAAATCCATCGCCATCCATATCCACATTAATGATTGAAGCAAAATTATTATTGGTTGCACTGATCCTTTATCGACTGAAATGGCAACGTTTTTAAACATTTGGAGACTATGCACACAAGGTAAGTTTTAGACTTAATGAAGACTGTAAGACCTGGTCAAATGTTTTGTACACTTTGTTTGTTTTGATGACATTCTTGGCAACATCCAATCCTCCCATATTGTGATAAATTATAGTTCTAAAAACTGATATGATCAAGTTTCACATTATATAATATATAAGATACATTATATTCCACATACAGTAGAACTTTAAGTATCATACACCTTTAGTACCAACACTTTAGTCAGTTTAGGTGATAAAAAGTCCTAATTTCCCAATGTAAAAATGACATGTTGCAAACACCCAATCCTCCCATATTGTGATAAATTCTAATAGAAAATGATCAAGCATCACATTATATAATATATATTATATCCCACACACTGTAGAAATATCGGTATCGTACACCTTTAGTATCAACACTTTAAAAAGTATAATCAACCATCACATCATACAATATTTAAGATACATTATATTCCACATATAGTAGAACTTTAACTATCATACACCTTTTGTACCAACACTTAAGTCAGTCTAACATGATTAAAAAGTCCTAATTTCCCAACATGAATATTCATCACCATCCATATCCACATGAACTATTGAAGCAATATTATTAGTTGTACTGATCCTGTATCGACTTGATACTTTATCGATCACAGATCTCGCAGTATCGTACACCACTAGTGAGCAACCTCCATTCCATCTATACTTTATCATCCCTTCCCTTTTAATGCAGCTCACTTGGACTCACAATCATAAAAAGCTATTAACTTGGCCAACACGTTTCCATGGCAACTCAACTGATTAAGCGCAGTAGCAGTGATAGATTACACAAAAGCGCACCATGTCACATCCAATTACATCAAAGTCTGCCGTACTTGCCACTTACGCCAGCACTCGCAATGATAATCAATACATATGGACGATGCCCGGTGAGCATTTCTCTTTTTCTTCCGTGTCGTGCCACAAGAGGCAGGTGGCGCGTAGACACTATTGAAAAGTTGCCCCTATTCAAGGCAAACTCCTCCAACGCTCCATTCATGCATAGCAAAACACCATCTGCTCCTATTTTGCCCCCCAGCAATCGCAGCTGACCGAGAAAAGAAAAAAAAAGAAAGACCAAGAAAAAAAAAAAAGAAATCTATGATAACAGCTGGTGCAAAACAAAAGGTGGTGGGGGTAGGAAAAGGTTAGAGATGAGCAATAATGACTCATTTACTCTATATGCACTATAAACATTTACCGTTTTGCCGTAGGAGGCGTGCTAAAAGGGGTTAAAACTGTACAAGGCAAGGATTCAATTGTGTTCGATATGCAGTTGTCACGGTACATTCAAAAGCAATTTACTCGCCTATGAAATTGAGCTAGAATACAATCATGAAAACTGTACATTAGGTGACGTTTAACAATCATATTTATGTAATGTATGCTTTTGTTGTAATATTTGTATCCATCTGAGAGTGAGAGAAACCCAAGACTGGAAAAATAGTAACATTCAGTTCCAATGTAGTATTTTTTATTTATTTTAGTTTTTTTACTTCTAACTTATGAAGTAAAGTTATTTCTTTTAACATAACCCAAATGCATTCAGGCTTCAGGCTTGGTGCACTCTGATTAAAATGTACTATTACAATGTCGCTAGACATGCACATATTTGAATACATCATAGAAAAAAAGTAATGTGCTGCTTCTGAAATATATATATTTTTTTGTACATTATCTTGTTATAATGACATATCATTTAAGATTTGTGTGCCAGTATTGACTAGTTGAGGCTAAAATGAAGCATCTGCTTTATACAACTACAACGAGTAACTATAATTGTTGCCATTTGTTATTATTGTTATTATTATATTGTCTTTTTGTCTTTTTAAGTAATATCTGAGCGATTTTGCAAACATACTAGATGCAGTATAATGGCTAAGTGTGAATCGCACAGTGTAGAGGGTTGTTTTCATAGCAATTGGATCAGACATCTGTTGAGATTTTGTCAATCACTCCTTGCTAAAACAACAGCAAAATAGGAAATCAATAAAACACCGATCCAATGGACATAGAATTTCTATCCCGAAATATAACTGGAAAGCCGGATAGCTGTACCCTTTTCTGAGTAGTGTACTTCAACTTTAAGTAGCATGCAAGTACACCATCAATGTCTTACTTTGACTTGGCTGCATCATCTCTCAACATTTGCATTTTTGAGAGAATGTAAAAGTGTTAACTAGTTTGCCAACATGTTTTCCAGACATGCAAATATGCACACATTTGTTGACAAGTGTGTTTGCCTAACAAATTGCGAAAGATGCTCTTGACCGACTTGATTTGATGGTAAAATTGGACAGCTGCACTATGTAGCTTCTGTGCTTTCTCCCAGACGCCGTACAGTCGAGGACACAAGACTCTTTTCATGCACCATTAGAGAGAATTTATCTGGTAATTCTTTTCAGTCCCTCTGTGTTTTTTTTTAAATGTCAGTTTATTGCCCAGTTTGCCTTCGTTAGTTTTTCACTGGGAAGAACAAGTATGTTTCTGTCAAAAGCATATGGGAATTGAAGGGGGTTGGGTTATAGTGTTCGACCCGAATATCCATTCAGCTTTCAGAGTGAACCATTGTTTGAATCCTCTCTTTGTTTAGTGCAGAGAGGGGCTAGCCAAAGGGGAGTTGAGGGGTCTAATGCAATGCACCTAGATTGGCCTTCCTCTCCTGGAAGTCCACATATCCTCTTGTTTGTTATTACTACATGGCTTTTTGACATGACTTTCAAAGCTTAGACGTAAAGCATTTAGCTGATTCACTTTGTATTCTGAAGTTTGCAGTCTCCAGGAAAGATTGTTAGTTGGTGGCCTCTCAGTTTAACGATTTGGAACAATTTCTATGATCAGTTAGAACAGGGGTGGGCAAACTTTTCCTTCCGGGAGCCACATTGACTTTAAAAATTTGACAGGTGTGCCGGGTCAGCACAAGATATGATACATATAAAAAAGTGCATCCGTTAACAATACATATGAAACATAAACAGAAAAAAAGGACTATAGTATTAACATGATCATCGCTCATCATTAAAGTAAAAAGTATAAAGTACAAAGTAAAGTAAAAAGGAATGTATTAAGAAATATAATGTCATTTAAAAAAAGATAGAAGGGCTGGAAAACATGAAAAACAAATAAGAGTAGACAGAGCTACTGCCACTGGCTTCCATGTGACGGCGCCATCTTGGGGTAAAAAAAAAAACATTTGGACAACGTCGGCGGGCCGGATTAAATCGCCTCGCTGGCCGAATATGGCCCACGGGCCATAGTTTGCCCATGTCTGAGTTAGAATCACAGTAAAAACAAAAATGCACCCATTGAGGACTAAATTATGTTAACCCTAATGCTGTATTAAAAAGTATGATTGTTAAAAGTATTTACCATGTACAGCTTGCTAAGGAAAGTTTACTAGGTAGATTCCATCTCTAAACTCAATTTCCATGGATATTAAGGTTATTTTCTTAATGAGTAATTCTGCTAAGAAAGTTTTAATTCAGGTTGTACCTCCCTTACTGCTCATACCTAGCTTAAACAAGCTCCAGCACCCCCATGACCCCCGTGAGGACAAGCGGCTCAGAAAATGAATTAAATTATTCATTAATCCTCAAAACCAGAAAAACAAACTGTCATCAGTTTCTTTAAAGAAAATGTCTTGACTGATAAGGTTTAATTGCTTGCATTGACTTTACCCGATTGAAAAAAATGCAAATGTGGCAAAATTTGAGACAGCATTTAACTAATTTAGCAGGATGATGACGGACACTCTATTTGACCTTTCCCTACAATGATGTGAACAGAAATCCTCACAAAGGAAAGCATGTTAGAACGTAAATGAAAAAAAGCTTCCATTGAAAAGGTCAAGACACATGTTCTTGAAATGTGGTTTTGAAAAGCACACGTCACGTGACATTGAGTCTTAAAACTCAGTTAAACCGCACCTAAAGAACTACTATTTCACATTTCTTCAAGTGTGAGTAGATTTAAGTATATTTCTGTCATTCTAATTTGGCAGATGGGCAGTGATTCCTTCAGTTTTTTTTCTTTGTGATGATACATTTCACTCGCAGTTGTTTATTTACTTCAGAGTATAACTGCCATCATATTTAATAAGGTTAAAATCTTCTTTTACGTGATTGCCTTAAGTATTTTTTCTACAAGCTTGTATACAGTCACGTTTAAGTAATCCCACCAGTTCTTTTTTTTTAACCGCCTAAATGATTAAAAAGTCAACAACTGATGTATCCATTTATTTCTGTAAACATAGCGTTCCCCTTGAACATTATTGTTGTTATTGCCAGTATGATCAAACACTTTTGAAAAGGCATTTGAACTCTTTGGCTAACCAAAACAGCAGGATGTAAAAACTCAGAGTATAATTGAGTCTTCTCACATGCTTTAAATAAAAAACCTTGTGGAAAAGTATACTGTGTTGTAAGGTAGTACATACTATTAATGGGCGTTGCTTCAATTGTCTGATTCTTAATACAGAAAAATACATAATGATATGTTTGGGTTGTATATAGTCCCTAGAGAAGCCACTAATATATAGGATGAAATGGTAAACATTAATGGTGTCGGTCACCTGGCGCAAACAATTCACAGTGAATTATAAAGATGATGGATGAGTGCCGAGTAGCAAATCTCCCGAGAGGGAAAGGTCAAAGCAGCTATAAACCCACTGCCTGTAAAAAGAAAAAAATGAAAAAAAAGAGATGCATTCCTTCAATTGTTGCCCGCTTTTCACCTATTTTTCCTCTTTTTCTATTGCAAAGTAAACCCTAGCTTTCAGCTCCAATTGTAAGCATGTAGGATGATTTTAATTTTCTATTTTTGCAAGTAATAAACATTGACATGAGAAGGAGCCCGGGGCAAGAGCTCTAATGAGAAAATGAAATTAGTTTTTCAGCTGACTGATCAGAAACATTTCATACATTATAATCAAGCATTTATTTGATGTGATTTGTTTTGTGTGTTTTTGCCATTAATATGTGCCCGTGGCTGTGTGTGTGTGTGTGTGTGTGTATGTGAATACATTATTCATGCTCTTTGCCATGCTACCTTCTTGTTATTGCTAGAACATGCTGCAGCTCATGACATTTTACAACCTTTTCTATGACAACTAGCTCGCTTCCTATATGTTACTTTTATATGACTCATATTTTATTGTTGTGTCAGCCAATTACAACCATCGATGTGAGGCAGTGATGGCCACGTCTATATATATGATGATATCTATTAGATTATGTCCACATTTGCCAATGCTCCCTTGGTGGGTCTAATGTAAAGGTTATCATATCAAGAGTTTGAATACCATGCAATGAGAAAACGACCCTTGCCCTTTCTTTCACTGCAAATGGCGTTGAGAATAATCAGTAGTGGTGCTGTTGTGTTTGACATATAAGACAGTGAATGATTGCACAAAAAGAAACAGGAAAGGTAACCATTCACATTCGGATAGAAACACAAGAATGGATTAAATATGTAAATTGGAATGAAAGAAATGGACAGTTGCACACAGTACGTCTATTTGCTATTTTTGTAAAAAAAAAAAAATGATGATTACTCACTGAACAGTTTAACAGATGCAAGTAAAGAATAAAGCCATTTCCAACCCGGAATAAATTCATTTAAAAAGGGCCTTTTGCTTGAAATGTTGCCAAAAATTATGACCGCTCATCCAATGATTTTTTTTACTGGATCATTCACTTCTCTGGTTAATAACATAATATGCATGGTGCCAGTTGGAAAGTTGTTGTTTTTTAGATGGAAGACAAAGGAAAGGTGGAATGTGAAGAGGAAAAGCACAGAGGCTGGTTCTGAAAGTGGAGACTTTAAATTTTGGACCATGACAGGAAAAGCTAGGTCGATATACAATAAGACTCAAAGATTAGTGCGAGGTTCATATTGTTTTAAAAGAGTATCGATGAAAAGAGAAATTGAGAAAGGGTTATCTTAGCATATAATCAGAAGGTGAAGAGATGGAGTGATTAGGCTGAAAATTGAAATTGGGGTTGTAAGGGTAGTGTAATTTGAGACAAGATTCCAAGAAGATGGCGTTGATGGCCAACAACAGGCATATCATGTATGCCTACTTGCATAATAAAGGTTGTTATTTGGTAAAGAGTTGGAGGGGTTACTTTGACAAGTTGATGAATAACGAAAATTGCAAGCGAATGAAGAACAGAACTATTTTGGGGTTCACCAGAATGTATAATTTGTAAGGACAAAGTTAGAAAGTCCCTACAAAGAATGAAGATACTGCACTTATTGTGTTATGAAAAACAGCAAAGTGCACTGTTTGGTTTTTAAACACATTGTTTAACATTAATGGACCTATTCAAGTCGAGAAGATGTCTCACCAATGGAGCTAAATGTGAAGGTGGACATTTTTTAAGAGCTGATATGCAGACTTAAATGATAGAGCTTGGATTGACTGGGGACAGAATATACTATCCTAAGCAATGGTGTGTTATGGAGCCGGATAAACAGATCCAAGCAGGTTGAGACGGTTGGTGCAAAGTGTCAGGTGTTTTATGTGATAGAAGAGCTTTTGTTAGGATGAAGGGCAAAGACGGTGATAAGGCTGGCTATGATGTACGGATTAGGGACAGCGGCATTGAAACGACAACAAGAAGCAAAGGTTGAAGTAAAAGCAATGGAGATGTTCAGGTTTCCTTCAGGAGTGACTAAGTTGGGTATAATTATATAGTACTGTATTTTCACGACTATAAGGCACACTTAAAAGTCTTAAATTTTCTCTAAAATAGACAGTGCGCCTTATAATCCAGTGCGCCTTATATATGATAAAAAACAGAAAACCAAAAATGAAAAACCACCACTGTCGGATATTAAAAAAAACACAATCGCCTGAACTGAAACAATACTGTTAAATATGCAGATGCCATCTTAGTTTACAAAATCTTCCATCACATAGCTCCTCCCCTACTGAAAGATTTTATACAAAAAATCCAAAACATCAACAATGGCTGGCTCTAGAGGTGACTGTAGTGAGTGCTTCATACCTGGAAGTCAATAGCAATTACCGTATTTGCACGACTATAAGGCACACTTAAAAGTCTTAAATTTTCTCCAAAATAGACAGTGCGCCTTATAATACAGTGCGCCTTATACATGGAAAAATGTCATTCGTTGAGGGTGCGCCTTATAATGCGGTGCGCCTTATAGTCGTGAAAATACGGTAAATAAGCTTATCAGGGGGAAGTATTACAGAGTGGGTACAGTGACAGAAGAATTTGGGGAATGGTCGCATGCCAAAAGATTGCAAGGAAGTCTTCAGAAAAGGTTGATAGAGAATGACCGCTGCGACCACTCGAAACAGGACAGGAGTTGGAAATGTATGTGGGTGAAAAACAGTGAAATATTTCTTTGTCTTGCGCTATAGACTTGCTTGTGACAGAATCATAAGCAATTCATACCACTGCTCTAATGATTGACATGTTAGACAAGTGGTAGGGTAGTTGGAGTAAAAGTTTTACAGCATAAATGATTATTTATGTCAGAGTAAGAATGTAATTAATTTTCTGTCTTTGTTTTTACAACTAATCACAGCTCTCCAGTTTTGCTTCCATGCAGCTCTCAAAAATTAATTAAAAATGGAGCAAATCTCAAGTGTCGCCTACACAGTTTGATCATTTCATTCTTGTAAGCCTTTATTGTTGCATGGCCTTTGAATAAGTCGTTTTTCTTTCTGCTGCCCTGAGGCTGAAGTATCATGTTCATTAGCGTCTGCTTGTTGTTGTTACTCGTGTTGGATAAGAACTCGGGTGACTGCAATCTTCCTCACATCTCCCTCCGCTAGCACAGACAGAAGAAATGTTGCTTTTATGTAACATCACTCAATTGATCTGCTAGAGAGAACATTCAGTCTTCTAATTTGACAGTAAACATAGAATTATTTAGCAGCTTTTTGATTTATATAGACAAAGGAGATTATTTTATCTAGCAAAAAATCACAGGCGTAACAATTCTCAAGTTTGAAGTTAAAAACAAAACTCTTGAAGGAAGTTGACACTTCTAACTCTTATATGGTGGAGCTTAAACAGACGGTAAATCCAAATCCTGTATCAAAATACTTGTAGTTTTGGAAAACATATTACGTACGATTAAACTAGTAACCCTATCTGAGTTGTAAAACATCTAAAACTACTACTACTTATTGACAAAACAATCATTATTTAACAAGGATTCAAAGACAAACATTTTTAGAACAGATTTATCTGTCCTAAATATGGATTTTTGTGTAAAAATGCAAACATTTTCAGTTTTTAACCTCCAGCTGTACATTCAGTGTAAGCATAAAGACCAAAATAAAGCAGCATAGAGTTAATAATAACTTCAATCTGCATTGTAACCACATTACATTCATGCAAAAAAAAAAAAAAAAAAAACATGCAGTGCTTAGTGTGTTAGCCCACACAGTCACAGCTTGTTCTCACAAACTAAAAAAAAAGATCTTTTATCTCAGAATAGAAATGAATAGTTTGGAGCCTCCGTGGTTAAACAAAGGAAAAGTATTACATGCAAAGTTTCTATTATATCTATCCTAAAGGGGAGATTAGAATTATTATTTAGATATCCGTTTTATTCCATGTAGACTGCAAGGCTCGTGTTGAATTATGCTTGGGGATGATATCAAATAATGTGTATTTAACTGGGAAAATAAAGAGAAGCTTGCGTGGCTTTGCCTCTTTGTATTTAAAACGCTTTCAATGTGCGTTTTTGTATGCCCCTTTTCTACATTTGGACATTAAAAGTACTCTGTGGGACATTAGGACCCAATTAGTGCAGCATAGGTTTCTGCCACACATTTTATACTGAAGATAAAGCCAATTTAAACGTACATTTACCGATAAATACAGATAAATATTGTTTAAAAAGAAAACTTTGAAGACATGTTTGCCTTTTTAAGACAAAATCACAATTACAAACTACCATTCGATTATTGAAAAATAAAACAAGACAATTGTTCATTCATAAAATGTATCTGTTCTAGTACGGCCTCAACTTGTATTCTTAAAAAGTAGCATTTTATATTTATTGATTCATATTTTGTATTCTCAAACTACAAATTTACTTAAAAATATATCCACAAAATAATATTCTGTTAAAATTGCCTTATTTTCAACATTGTTCGAGTACAATTTTAAACTAACATTCATCACCGTTAAAGGTTATTTTATTCTTGTGTATATATTTTTTTTAGTTCTCTGAATGTATGACAAAAAATACTACATGTATTTTTCTTTAATCATTTTACTTACAAAAGCATAATGCAAGTGATCTTTTTCTCCACGTTAGGATATTTAACGGAGTGGGTCATTTAGTTATATATTATCTTATTTATAGCTTTCATCTAAACTCAGGTTCAATTTAAGCTCCAATTTCCTTTTTCCCCTCTTGTTGTCATGCAATAATGCCCATGCTTTTAGCATCAATGACTTCGAATCGGGAAATTTTCGTAATTGGCATACTGTTTCATACAAAATAATTGGTTCGTTTGCGTGAGTTGAAGGATGACAGGTAAAAGCATCCCTTTTAAAAAAGATCCATTGTGTTCTTCTGGGACTAATCTACTAGGCTGCCCTATTTATTGTGAGTGAGCTCACATACACGAACATGGATTTGCTTGTCTTACTTGTCACGGCGATGAAGGAAGAGGAGGATGATTAATGATGGAGGTTTCTTTTTAAAGTGCCGTTATGGGGCATCATTCAATATGGCAACAACTGGCAGCATCACAACCATTGTTTTCACTTGGGGGTGTGCAGAAGATTAAAGTCTGTCTTTACTTCTCTTGTGAAGAACATTTGGAAACTTCATGGCTGTTTATCATTAGCTATTTGTCTGCAGTTGTTTGACAGCTAGGAAAAATGTTCCTGGAGTTGTTATTAAAGTAGATTTGGGAATTTGCATTCAAAACATAACGTTGAATAAATGAAACCAGCACCTAAACACGGTTACGCTACAGCTACCTTTTTAAATAGAGTAGCATTGAAATCATCCATCTATTCAACACATTGTATTTTATGCTAAGATATTTTTAGCGATTTGAACTACAAATTTACATTATGTACTTAGTTTAGCCTTATTTAAATGATATAAAGTCAATGAGCTAGTAAGTCAGTTAAATGCTCAGTCAGCTATTCAAATTGTCTGTCCATTATTATACAGTTAGTTTGTCAATCAGCAAGGTTGTTAGTCACTGGTTGTTGGGATTCATTTTGTAATGTGCTTTACTGCCAATTGTACGAAGAATTGGTTACGATATGTTTTTTTTATTGGGCTAGGTACTGGCGTACTACCCATTGCGGTTTATCGTTGCAAAACCTGAAGTGTTTATTTTTGCTTTTTTATTTCTGAAGCACAGTTGTAGCCTGAAGCATCAGTTGAAAAATTAACTCTACTTCCCTTTCCTCATCGTTATTTGGAGTTGCATTTTCTATTGAAAGGCTCATTTCTCCTTTCTGCAGTGTTCCATCAAGAGTAAAGCTTTCTCTCCCTGGAGCCAGTGTTTATCCTTGGATCTCAAATTCCAACCTTCCCAAGCAGGGAATGGCTGACCCGGGATAGCACAGATACTTTCTTTATTCCTAAAGCTCCAATCTCACAGGCCTTCTATATACATGCCACAGAAGAGATTGCAAAGAGTTGTTGTTTTTTTTTTTTCTTCTTTCTGCGAAGGGGCGGCGTTGAGATGCTGTTTGCATCTTAATAATGTGCCCACTTTATCCTTTCTACTGTATCCAATTCACTTCCATTGATTTCTTGTTCACCACTTTAAATCAGTGGGTTTCTTTGCAGAATAAATGTGCTTGGCTCGAGGCCCAAGTCCTCACTCTCTTTTAATGTGTATACAGCAGTAATGCAGGTTCTGTTAACCACTGTTAACATAAAATCAGACAAATATATCATTTTTGTCAATATGGCCATATTGCACAGAGCAAATTGCGCAGTAATGTGTTTACCTCTTCTCTATATCCCCAATATTTCTTGCTTCCAAACCCATTTTAAAGCATATCAACAACAGTTAGCCAGCTAGTTTCCTTGACTTGTGATTGAAAATTAAATATACATCACTTTGTGGTCCAATCATACATTAAAAGTCTGCTATATATTCAAACAGTTTCCCTTAACATCACTACAATGGGACCCAAGAGAGGAAAAAAAATACTATGCCCTGCTGGTATACACTTAACAGTGGTCTATTTCACTTTGAGTTCTAATGACTACTTTAAATAGAATGTATGGAGGAAAAATATTCACATTTCTGGGGAGATGTGAACAAGTCGAAGCTGCTTTTAAAAGGAATGGCAAGCAGATGATTTCAGGCAGTTAAAAATGAACCTAAACACATTACATACACACACATACACACGAGTGTAACTGATATGGTGCTGTAAATTTGTTTGGCTTTTGTCTGCTTTTTATTGAAATGTATCACTGTAGTGAGACAAAGCTTTTTGGTGGGGCAGTTCACAAAAGGACAGGTGCAACACCCCCCTCATTTACATACATGTGACACCGGGTGATAATATATGAGAGAAGTAATTACTCGCTGCACAAATAATGTATTTTTTATAGCACCAGGAAATGTGACATTTAACTCCCTTTGTCCATAAATTGCGAATGCGACAACTAAAGCTATTCCAGTCAGGGCATTTACCACACTTATTGCTCTTAGGTACCAA
This sequence comes from Stigmatopora nigra, assembly GCF_051989575.1. NCBI lineage: Eukaryota > Metazoa > Chordata > Actinopteri > Syngnathiformes > Syngnathidae > Stigmatopora > Stigmatopora nigra. Next base: position 3,138,794 of record NC_135510.1, on the reverse strand, counting down.
GAGTCATTTAAGAGTAGTTAGACTGACGTCTTCGTAAAGTGACTAGCAAAGACACGATGGGCTATAACGTAAATAATTTTCAAACAAATAATGGCCCAGCAATTTAACCCAGTAACAAACAAATTACCTAACTGATGTTTAACACCATCCCAGAATATTTTTAGTGGAGTCAAGGTGGAGATAAACGACTCAATTAACTGCCTTGACTTTCTCCTACAACACAGCTGGTTGGCATTGAATAGAGCAAGAAGCAACAAGTCAATAAGCGTGGTTATGACTCTTCATCCATTATTGACGGTGCGTGGCTTCTTTTGTGTGGACCCACGCCAACCCAGTATCTCCTCCACTTGTTTTCGTTCGGCAGGCAGCAGGTGTCTTGCGTCCCCATTGTATTTGTTTTTGATTGTCGTTCGTGAACTTGAGCCCCATTTCGGCACAGCAGTTCCCAGGAGACGACGACGATAGGCTTCGGGTTTCTATGTCCCGATGTGGTTCTGTGTTCTGCACCCAATCTTCTGTGCAAAATGCCCTAAGAAACAAGTCAGGAAAAGCTTTTATCGCTGCCTTTTTACTGCAGATGCTTTAATCTTCGGCATCACAACAGAGTTGGCACTCCCCAGGAAGTCACAAAAGCTAGTTGTTTCATGCTTATTAAGCCAGACATTCTACATCCCAGATCCCCCACTCCAAAAAAAAAGTGCTCATTATTAGAACTTTGTGTTCCACCTTTAAAACTGCTGCAGCGGTTTCATACCCTGTGCACCACCTCAGCAAATTTGAAACTTTTATTATGAAACACTGTTTTTTTTTCTTATACCATCATCGACAAAAAATGTCAGTTTGGAAGCCCATTAAACTTAAAGGAAATAATTATCGAAGCTTATATTAGCAAAGAACTGCTAAGTCTGTTCTTCATACCATTAAAGTTCACCAATCTTTTATGATGTCATCGCTTAAATAATGAAGTGCAAACAAAGTGTAACCCCAACTGTTTTGGAACAAACACTTTACAACAATTGTTGTATACTTTATACTTTTACTTATACACATTATTTACAACTAAAATTATCTTGCTCTTCGCATTTAGAATTTTTTTGTTTTTTGTTTTAAATATAAATTCTGCAAAAGTACCTCTCATCTACTTCAAGTATGCTGGTTAAAGAATTGCCCAAGCTTGGCCTCAACGGCTGCTATAAAAATGAAAACATCTGCTCATTCAGGATTTATTCTGGAAGCCTTTAAAAATGTTTGGCAGGTAGTTAAATTACAGGTTTGCACGAGAGACTTGTAAACTTAAATATATTGCATAGTACATGTTCCAGACCTTTTATTTTCATTTACAATTAGGATTTCTAAAATGGTCAGGGAATTGCATGCTAAGAATTAACCTTAGATTGAGACCTTTAAACTTGAAAAACATGAGTTGCAACTCTAACTTGTAAAATCTCCACATTAATTTGGAGATATAAGCATGTAAATAAATAATTATGTAGAAAGCTTTAGCTATGTTTAAAATAGTGCTAGTAAGTCAGATTTTAAAACTTGTAACTACTCGTAAACCTAACTTGAAATTCTGACCTCGGTTTTGTATTATGCTACGCTAACTCTAGCTTTTAATTCTAATCTTTAAATCAAACCCAAATTTTAAACGACAATTAACAACTCCCATTTCAAACCAACTTGAGCCCAAAACACTAACAATGACATCAGACCTTGATTTCATGGTTCTTAAGACCTGAATTCAGGACTTGTAGCCATATTTTAATACACATGGGATTTTCTTACCTAGAATTATTGAAAAAAAACCTACCCAAATCCCAAATTTTATCTATTATTTGAAACCAGTTAAATTTCAATTTAAAAATATCATTTTTTAGTCTTGAAACGAAAATAATTCTACTCCCGACCCAATAATGTCTCTGCCTCTTAAACAAATCATGGTCCGTCTGATGTACCCAAATAGAATGACCACAATATTACAAACTGCAGTGTACCAAAATGCACTTACACATTCCAGCAAACCATAACCATAATTACAAATATGCTGTTCAATGAATTGTATCTTGCTGACAGCGTGAATCAAAACTCAGCTTTATCATCTTTTGTAAAGGCATCATTTTACATCAAGCTTCTGTGCTGAACATGATTAGATTGTGCTGCAGTGCAGATGAATGTCGGCGTCCGTTGAGGTAAAAAAAAAAAAAAAATGTATCCATTCCAGCTAGGGCTACTTTTCCGCAGTCCGCAGTCATCATTCCTCCATTTTTATGGTCCACACATACACTGATATTCATGACCTCATCATAATGCAGGAATTGATTTGACATGCCGCGATTTCCTTCCCCCCCCTTTCGCTCCCCGAATCCATTTTGATTTTTTTTTCTTTTTCGGGGGTTATTTTCATAGCAGTGAGAATATGATGTGCACACTGAGTTTATTTGATGTTAAGAAATCATATTTATATGGCACTCACAGAATATAAACTCCTGGTTCCACATCAAATACTGTTTGGTTGTCAGAACTATTTGTTCACAAGTGTCGCTTTTTGTATACCATGAAATAAAAAAGACAAATGGTATAATACACTAAGATGACTATGGCGTTAATTGAGTGTGTGATGTTGTCAGGGGATGACAGGTTGGGGGTTATTTGATAGGTGGTTTTTGCAAATGGAACTGAAAGGCGCCATTAATCCGCTCATCTGTATGCCACGTGGTGTTAGGATGAAGGTAGTGGGGGAAATTACTCGTCATCCTCAGTGGTTGTTAATTGTTTTTCTGATGAGTTTGGCGTGGGAATGTGTCTATTTACCTAAATGTTAACAAGGACAGTGGTGACCCACTTTTTCTCACCCCCCCTATCCCTCCTCCTTCTCCTGCTCACCCTCCATTCTGAATGAAAGATGAGAAAAATTCCTTTGAGCTCCATGAACAGTCGAGGAAAATAGGAGCATTATAGCGCTCCAAGCAGTAGAAACATCTTTTCATTTCTAGTATGACAGCATTTTTTGCTGTACAACAATAACAATATGCTCAAAAGGCAATTCACCCCTCACCACCATCACCACCACCATTGCACAAACAATTTAAAACATTTTCCAATTTGTTATAATGGGAACAATTCATTTAGAAAATGCTGTTTATAGTTACAAGATTGGTCTTTTTTTGTTGTTGTCTGTTAAAGATAATAGGGTGACCGGACTTTGTTGACTAAAATGATGTTATACTTGCAAAATGTCTTCATTTGTTGATATACAGCTTGTCGTACTATGCTGCAAGTGTGTTAAAAATATCAGATAACGTACCTTAAATACTGTTAGTGCATTGGCGGGCTGGAGTTATCCAGTAAAAAAATAACTTCTGCCCAACTTGCCATAAATCTGCATTTGTTCGATTAAATATGTAATGATATCGCATCCTCAGATATGTAAATAGTAAGCAGAAGTGAAATAGAAATAGTTCTCTCATCTCATCTCGTTTTCTGAACTGCTTTATCCTCACTAGAGTCGCTGCCGAGGCAATTTAGAGCGCCCAATTAGCCAAATAGAAATATTTCAATCTAAGACCTAACCTTGCTTCTATATATATGTATATATATATATATATATATATATATATATATATATATATATATATATATATATATATATATATATATATATATATATATATATATATATATATATATATATATATATATATATATATATATATATATATATATATATATATATATATATATAGATATATAGATATATAGATATATAGATATATAGATATATAGATATATAGATATATAGATATATAGATATATAGATATATAGATATATAGATATATAGATATATAGATATATAGATATATAGATATATAGATATATAGATATATAGATATATAGATATATAGATATATAGATATATAGATATATATATATATATATCTATATATATATATATATATATATATATATATATATATATATATATATATATATATATATATCTCAGCAACACAGTTACCTATTTATATATTTATTCATGTATTTATTTATTAACTTACTATTAAGTACCTATTTGTGTATAATGCCTTTCCTATTCCTGCATCCTCACCCTCTTCCTATTGCAACAAAGAAATTTCCCGATTACGGGATGAATAAAGTTATCCAATCCAATCCAATCCAATTACTCATACTATCCTAAGATGCGAATAGCATTATCATTTTTCATTAATTTGTTTTCTGAATCACTTATCTTCACAAGGGTCGTAGGGGGTGCTGGAGCCTATCCCACCTGACTATGACCACTAGGCGTGTGACGCCTTGAATCAGTGGCTAGCCAATCGCAGTGTAAAAACTGAAAAACAGCCATTCATACTCATACCTAAGGGTAATTGAGAGTTTTCAACTAGCCCACCCTGCATGTTTTTGGGATATTCATTTTTGCATTTATTTCCTCAAGAGTTATGGCAGTTATGACATCAAAGAACAGCTAGCTAGTTTACTAAAAAGAAGGGCATAATTATGGATCTGAGTGTGTGCTCTCATATTTCCCTTCAAAGGAAACATTTCTGCCTCACTTCACAATTTTTTGACTGCTCATGCAATCAGCAAAAATAAACATGTAACACTTTAATTATATACATGTTTGCTCACAGAAAATCAACTGGCATATTGCAAAAAAGTAGAAACATGTTACGTTTGATATTATGGACATGTTTGCGAGTCAAAACAAAACCAATATAAAGCACACACTAGAGAAATAAAACGTTCTGTTTAGGATCAATATCAGACAAATGGATAGCTAAATCAGTAATCTTATTTCCTAAGGAAAATAATCTAATGTAAATTTCATACTGTGTGACAAAATGATTAATGGTATATTGATGCATAAAATGTACAGCGCTTTGACATGTTGCTGTAGACCTGATTCAGCAACAATGTATTCCAGACAACATTCCCAATATACCAATCAATATTGTGCACATTTATTATCAGATCACCAATTTAGAGAGGATTAAAATGAATCAATTTTACAATTGTTATTTCTGGTTTTCATTTGTTCTGGCGGTAAGAAGATGTACTGACCTTGACCTTTGTTATAAGACAATCAATCATTGATTGCAATCGAATTGTTGTAGTTTTGGGAAAAAAACATCAGCAGAACAATTATTACATTTGGTCATTATCTGTTTATCTCAGTGTCTATTGAAGTGCTAAATGCAGATGAATAGAAATGGGGGTTCTAAAGGTCCGCTTAGGTCTGTGTTACTTGAATTCTTATTTTAGAAGGTAAATGAAAATGATCACACAAAAATGTATATCAGTTTCTGTCTGTCCCTCTGAAATGCGTTTGCTGAAATCTAACCCAAGAGACAATTTCTCTGTGAAGAAGAAATAGGTCACAGATTCAATTACAGCCACTGAAGCATGGACTCAATCTATCATGCCAAATTAAGTGGGTTTTAGCAACCTATATTTCTCTCTGAATTTTATAGACACATTTACTCAAGTGGAGAGATTGAGATGAAACGGAAAATTATGATCAACCCCAGCTCACATTTTTTCTTCATTTTAAAATAGGGTCCAAACATTGTAAATGATTCTCTTGATAGAATAGCATCACATTTGGCGGATTTACAAATATGTCTGAGGTGGGTTTCATTGTTTGATTATAGTTATACAGCGTCAAAATGGTTGTACTTTTAATTTTGACTCTTGACATGTCCACCTCACGGTCTTGAGATCAAGGTTATTATTGGTTCCTGCCACACAAGGGTTCATAGAGTCCTGTAAATCTATTTTTTGCCCCAAAAACCCAAGCCATGCTGCTGTTCACATAGCCCTAAAAAAATTAATACATTTTAAAAACCCAATCTTTTTCACCCAATACATCACCAAACACAAATACCGCTTTTCTGAAGCTAACACTATTCTGTTAATCCATCACAAGTCAGTGTAGCCACATTTACCTTCTGGCTTTGACATGATAGTGTTGCATTTGTTTGGAATTTGGCTGTTTCTGTAAGATAGAGCCTTTGCATGACACTTTTTCAAATACTGCACTTCATTGGTTTTTACTGGAAAGTAGCTATGGTTCATTGGCTCGCCTAGCTGATCGTGTACGGAGAATTCTCTTGAGTTTGATCGGTGTATATGTAAATTGGTCCCACTGTTGTGCAACAGTGAGGGAACATTGAATAATGGTTCACTAAAAGACTCATTTTATATCAACACATAAAACTAAAATGGTTGTTTATTTTGATGCTTTGAAGGGGAAATAAGTGCCAAACAGTCCAATATCCCTGAGGTAGACTTTTACAAATCCAAACAAATTAATCATGATCCTTTTGAGGAGTAAATTCTCATTTTACTGAAGCATCGGTGAACCTATCTTTGTTGTAATTAAATGGATGGAAGTCACATAAAAAGACTGAAGACTCTCATCTGAAATACCATTGTGACTTGGATTAGAAAGATAAACTGTCATGAATAAATGCTGCTCCGGAGCACAAAAGCAATTTTGCAAAAGGCTATTCATTGTCTTCTGACACTTATTATTGTGTCCTGATATTCGTGCGAGGTAAATCTGAGCTTGCATCTAATATGGCAAGCCAGGTTCTCTCATTTCCCTCGCTTACCTTCATCTGCTGGTTGCCATGGTGAAGATAGACACTGACCATCCGAAGAACCTATCTGCCCCTTATTATGGACTGTTCTTCTGTTAAGCACTAAACCAATCACTTTGTCGCAGTGCAGGGCGTGTGGTTAGTCATAAAATCATTTTTCTTCTGTGAAAAAAACTACGAGTAAGCTTTTCTAATGCATAATGATCAATGCGGGTTTGGTTACGAACTGATGAGAAATACAAGAAATGTTTTTAATAATCCTACATGAAATTGTTTGTTTTTCCCCCCATGTTTTTCCATTCGCGGCGGCGTCACCTTTTTGTTTTCTGTATAATCGTACGATATCTTCTGAATCTTCCTGTAATGCCAACTGCCATCATATTTTCTTCACTATATATGTCAACCTTACTTGAGGTTTTCTTCGAACTCCATCCACATCGCCCTTCAACCAATATTCTCACTATCTTGATATATCCAAACTATCAAAACCCACAGTGTACAACCTTGTCACCAAAACATATAACCTTGGCTTTAAGTCTGATGAGTTCTTTTCGAATCTCATTTAACCCTGGTCATTCCTCAACAAAATGGCAACATCCTTATTTCTGTTACCTCCAATTCTTCTTCATCTTATCATTTCAGTAATATGTACATCATGGTTTGCTTCACCGTTGGGTTATTAACTTTTCTCGCGAGAGAGACTGCTTGCTTTGTGTCTCATAACAAACTCTTTGCCTCCTGGTTTGAGTTGAGCCATATATAGATTTCAAAATAATATCTACATCTTTTAATGTGACTTGCAACGAGTTCACTGAAAAAACAGCCAGTATCAATACATATCTTGTGAAATGTCAAATTTAGCTTAGACTTGTACTCAACATTTACTCTCACTTTATCAGGAAAATATTGGAATATCCGTATGTTTTGTATATCGATAGTCAACCTGAACATATCGGCATTTACTCCTTAACACCCATTCCAACCAGCTTTCATCGGGTTCTTCACCTACTTATCACAGTCTTCACTTTAATTGTTGCCCCTCCCACCAGTATGGCTCCTCCCCCTCGGACCCTTCAATCATGGACATGTATTGGTCTTTGAGTTCTCTGTATCTCATGCTTTCATTGTGCAACAAGTAAACAATCCATCAGGACCATTTACCTTTTTTATTTGTGACTATTTTTCTTGCCCTTTTGAAAGTAAATTGATAACAAAGGTTCTGTACACCCAAAGTTAATTATATTACATTTAGACTAAAATGGTTATCTATATGTCTGTTCACATGTTACGAACATTGATACTCTTGGCCACACAAACCAGTAAAAAAAAGACCCAACGAACAGGCAAAACATAATTATTTTTTAGGAACATTTAACTTAACATTTTGATTGAACTCCAAATTGGTTCTCTTAACATTTGGTGACCTACTTTTCTGACAACACACAGCTCCGCATTTTTTTCCTTTGTACGTGTCTTGTTTGATCACATAAAACATTTAGTGCACTTCACTTTTAAACAAGTCATTATGAACTTGCTTTATTTGTCTCTGGCGCACAGTTGTCAGAGAAGTGTTTTGAGTGCTCGCCACAGTTTAAATGAAGCAAAAATATTGTGCTGGGAGTAATGTGTGTTCATGTATGCATCTAACATTCAGACTGTGCACGTTCCTCTAAATGCAAAATATCAGGCAGGTAATTGATTTTGCAAGCTTCATTAGGTACGATTTGTATATCAGATGGGCTGGAAAAGAGTTGTTTATTACTCAGATCTTGCTTTCGGAAATTACTTCCCCCCCCTTACTTCTTATCACAGAAAAACTAACAAAGCTGATTTATAATGTTGACTCTCAGCAACTTTTTGTGTATGGATTCTTAGATTCTTATGTTCATGCGCAGGTTTTCATAAATATAAGAATCAATGTGCTGTGTTATCAAACGAATAATGTGCTCGGGGTTTTTAATACGCTGTCACCATGCATAATGATCACACATTTTTTTTTCTTCCATTGGCTTACAAGAGATTATATCTCTTTTCCACTCTTGTACAAATGAGATTGTGATAAAAGTTTGCAGCATGCTGTAAACTATTTTCCTGTTCATGTACTGTGCTTTACTGTTGAATTATTCACATCTACTTGAATAGGTTGCCTATTTTTAAAAGGAAATCAAGTCAAAGCTAATGCATTTCCAGTTTATTAACTGCTACTGAAATCTATTTAGAGATGACAATTATGATAATTTACTATACATTGTTGATATCAAGTAACAGAAAGGCTAATCATGCTTGTAGCATCTATCGTATTTTCACGACTATAAGGCGCACTTAAAAGTCTTAAATTTTCTCCAAAATAAACAGTGTGCCTTATAATCTAGTGCGCCTTATATATGGAAAAAAAACTGAAAACCAAAAATGAAAAACCACCACTGTCGGATATTAAAAAAACACAAACGCCTAAACTGAAACAATACTGTTAAATATGCAGATGCCATATTAGTTTACAAAATCTTCCATCATATAGCTCCTCCCCCACTGCAAGATTTTATACAAAAAATCCAAAACATCAACAATGGCTGGCTCTAGAGGTGACTGTGTAGTGAGTGAGTGCTTCATACCTGGAAGTCAATAGCAATTACCGTATTTTCACGACTAAGTCGCACTTAAAAGTCTTACATTTTCTCCAAAATAGACAGTGTGCCTTATAATACAGTGCACCTTATAATACAGTGTGCCTTATATATGGAACAAATGTGCGCCTTATAATGCGGTGCACCTTATAGTCGTGAAAATACGGTAGTTATATACTTAACTATTCCATTTTAATCAACCCTCCATGACACATTGTTTTCAATGGGTCAGATGGTTTGCACTTTAATAGTATATCCCAGATTTCAGTCTCATTGCATTTTAATATCACTTTAGTCCATTTTAAGTCATCCAAACTAATCTAAAGTATATTCCACATATAAAAACATTCCATTGTTTTGTTACCATACCTAAATTGGAAAGAAAAAAAAACAAGAAACCAGAGTGCTCTTCAATAACTCCATAGGAAAATAGAGTGATCATATGGACCAGCACTAAGAGCAACATTTTTTTCAGATGTAAGAGGTACTCTACTTTTAGGTCCAATACTTACTTTCCATTAACTAGAATGAGACTTAATCATCTAAGCATGTTTTAGGGGGGGAAAAAAGTAGCTTTTATTGCTCTTTCCGTATTTCATGGTGAATGTTATTCAGTGAACGCTGTTCTCTCCGAAGTACCCAGTTCATCTGTAGAGCCCCACCAGCCCCAAAAGGGCCTCTTGAACCACTTGATAGTCCTTGGCTGATGTTTGCAAAAACCATTAGTGCACCTGCTGTTTTATTATTTTTTTGTCTCCTATATACTTTTTCCCTTCACCATAAGATTGGAAATATCATGCTTTTTTGTGTGGACTGAGTTTTTGTACACAGAACATGATTTATTGTCTTATTGTTTCTTTTGAGAAGCCTGTGCACTCTTTTTAAGGGTTTTGTACTGCAATTGGTATTTTGCGTTTTTGTCCTTCGTTCTGGCCAATCTTAATGACCTATTTCTGTGACACTTTACTACTCACAAGCTCAATTTGCTGCCATAATGTTCTTTCTCCTCCTCTTATAAATAATACAGTCGCTTCAGTGTCCCTCTGGCTTTACTTTGTAGTACAACGTGACAGGCTTGGCATATGAGTGCACTGCTGCTTTTTAAATGAGGAAGAAGTAGAAAAGAAGTATTTATAAGGGTTGAAGATATTTCCATGTATTTGTGCTCAATCTGCAAAAAAATGGCTGTTGGCCTGTTTGTTTATTCAATGCAGACCAGCACTTGAAGAGTAGATTATCACCATGAAGTGTAAGGAGAGGGCAAGATGATAATGAAGTCGTGCTTGCAATTGAAATCGAAACATTGAAAACGAAAGTCAAGACTTGGCTACATTATAAAGTATTACATTTAAACCAAGGTAGTTAAAACACAGTACATGTTAAGGCTATCTTGAATTTAGGTTTGCGTTGAAATGCCATCACTTGTCCTTAAATGTCATTTCACCACGATAAAAATGTCCGAAACCGGACTACCTTCGAACCTTTGGATCCTTCGAACCTTTGGATCCTTTGGATCCTTAGAACCTTCGGATCCTTCGATCCTTCGGAACCTTCGGATCCTTCGAACCTTCCGGATCCTCGAATCCTTGAACCCAGAACTGTGAGGTCTATGCGCTAACCACTCAATTATTTTCTGATATAAATCTCAACATTTTTTCGACATTTTTCTCTCTAAAAGGCCACTGTCTAAATCAAAAGCAATTTGGAAGTGGCAGTGATGTGGTTTGCATTTTTTAAGAAGGGAAACCACTGCTTACATGGTGCTTCTTCATGCATCTCATCATAAAGCACACTGTAGCCCTCACACCACCAGAATAAAACCCCAATAAACCTGCAGTTTGACATCATTTTCACCATCCCTTATCCCTACTTTCACCAGCTTATGCAACTCAAAAGGGCGTGTGATTAAACATTCCAATGCTAATTTCCTCAGAGGCTCTGAGGTGAAAATGCAAGCGGTATTGCTCGTGACTATTTATAAGCAAGGTTATTAGAATAGCGAAACAAATTAAGCAGGCGTCACTCTGGATTATGTTAACACGACAAAGCCACCGCGATGCGAGGACACGTTTGAACGCCTTGTGATGGGTTATAATACGATGGGGTCAAAGCTACATAGCAAAAACCAGTTGACTTCTCTGTGCTCTGAGCTAATCCATTAGCGGGATCAAGACATTCATTTGGTACACACAGCGCTCTTGATTGTAGGCTGGGAATAATAGTCTCCATTGTGTGGCAATGTGGCGTCACTGTCTGGTGCCTAATGTCAGCTAATGATTGTCACTGCAGTGCCAATGGGTGTACAGTCATTTTTCAGCGTTGTACAGTTGGATGCTGTTTTGTGGCCTTGCTTAAAATGAAACTTTCCTTTGCCGGGGAAAGGTTGCTTGTGCCATTTGGGTTTATTTTTTGGGAGATCTGGTTGGAGTTCCATCAATCTTCCTTCAGGGATCTAAGGAACACATCTTAGTCGAAACAACTAATTATTTCTTGGATAATTATCGACAGAAACCCATCTTTGCTTAATGCTACATTTCAAAATTGGTATTGATGTTGAAGTTGTGTTCTCTTGGTGAAGTTGTCCTTCAAGATTAGCCAATTCCTATTTTGATGCAAGTAGCAATTTGTAAAAAAAAGAAGTGCATTACCCTCTTTTGCACACGCTATTTTACTATTTTACTGTTTTCCATTGTCTATCCCCAGGAATTACTTTCTACACCTTTACTGCAATTATAATGTTTCTTTCCTGTACTGTAAAAGTTCCCTGAAGTTGTATTTCATCCTGAGTAAACAGCTCTACATTTTAATAGTATTTCTCTCTGACCTTTCGCTTTTATTATACACACAAAAAAGGCTACAGGTATGCTCATTGGAAACAGTTATTTATATTTATGAGCTACAACACTTGCTGTGTTTTTGCAGTTTTTTTCTTTCTTCTTTTTTTTCCACCGCCTTCCCATTTTTTCCCCTTGTTGTGTTTCTCGGTCACGGCAAGCTCAACACTGCATTCTCGTTTAATGGTCTCGTGAACATGAGCTGGGGTCGCTGTTAGGTTGCAGCCAATTTATCTTAGCAACGTGCCACGAGGCAGGCCCGTATGAAAAGCATCTTTACATTGATTAGATAGTTTGGCTATACGGAAGAAAGAGTACAGCATTAGCTGAACAGGTAGTGTGTGGAGGGGAAGAGAAGTAATAATAGAATCTTGTTCTCGTGACAGTAGGTCATTTGTTCAATGTGTACAACTCTTTCGCATTGTCTTGTTAAGCACAAATACAAAGCATACTTTAAGCAAACTGGGCTGTCCGGTGGGGCGAGTGGTTAGCGTGTCGGTGGGCCTTACAGCTCTGAGGTTGTGGGTTCAAATCCAGGTCATGTCCATCTGTGTGGAGTTTGCATGCTCTTCCCAGGCCTGCATGGGTTTCCTCTGGGTACTCTGGTTTCCTCCCACATTCCAAAAACATGCATGGTAGACTGATGGATACTCTAAATTGCCTCTATGTATGGGTGTGAGTGTGAATCTTTGTCCGTCTCCTTGTGCCCTGTGATTGGCTGGACACCGACTCAGGGTGTCCACCGCCTCTGGCCCAGAGACAGATGGGATAGGCTCCAGCACCCCCAATGACCCTAATGAGGAATAAGCGAATCAGAAAATGAATGAATGGATCTATGGCAGGGGTCAGGAACCTTTTTGACAGAGAGAACCATAAACAATTCATATTTTCTAATGTTAATTCTTGAGAGCCATTCTCAGATTTGAATAGTAAAAATACATGAAAATGGGTGATTTATTTTTTGTTTGATTTCACCACTTTTAAAGTACAAAAAGTCTCTGAATTATTTTGACAACAATGTTATGCAGTTGCTAATAAATCGGTATCAGGGATATAAACGCAGAAAAGTAATATAAAACACATTATGATTGAAAAAGTGGTGGAAGTAGTGTCACAGTTTCCATATTTTACCTCACATGTTAGTGGAAAGCCATATGCATCCTTTGGAAGAGCCACATGTGGCTCCCGAGCCATAGGTTCCCTACCCCTGATCTATGGGCACGTGTTGGCGGTAACAGTGGTGGTAGTGCCATTTATGCTAGGAATGCTAGTGTCTTGATCAATGCTGAAAGGGCTTCTTCATAGTCTTGACCCACATCTGTGCGTATTGAGAATTCCTAATGAGAGCCGCAGCTTCATTAGATTTGCCAATAAAATATTTGCAATAGCTCATTGGCCCTTAATGGACATCACGAGGAGCACTGCTGGATCCAATCGGTGTATGTTACATGTAATTTGTTTGGCATTTCACAGATGGTAATGCATTCAAGAGTTGATATGAGGAGTCATTATAGAACCAGAAACACAGAGCGCACCGCAAAAAAAAAAAAGAAATGGCCGGCCTCTGCTCTTCCTGACGGTTCTTGATTCCCAAAATGCTTTTACTGAATAATATGTCGAGGCTGCAAAGTGGAAGAGTCCATACTGGAAATGCCAGCAGTTCAATCTGACATATTGTGTTTCAACATATCAGGTTACTGGAAGTTAATTAATGCAATTCCAATCCTCATGAATATCTGGCTGGCTGGAGTCCAAGTGCGAAATAAGATTGGCCCACAGACAAAGCATGCAAACAGAGCAATAAACAATGGAGCTGCTTGTCATGTGGGAAAAGGAAGCCACTGGCTATACACGCTGATGCACAACACAACACACTGCAATAGTCACAATCAAACAAGAACACTTGGGGGTTTGTTAACATGATAATGACCATGTAAAAATGTATTATTTAAAAAAAATGGCATTGATTTGCTCTTATATGTATTCTATGTTGAATGTTTACCTGTATAGATATTGATTTTTTTTTTTAAGTGATTCATCAATGTGAGAATCATTTAACGTTTTAATGTTTCAATTTCACGTGGAAAAGGGAAATAATTCTTTTTAGAAGGAAAAATAACCCACGCAGGTCTTTGCAGAACATGCAAACTCCATACAAGTGGAATCGACTTGGACTTTTGACAATAGATGACACATTTATTCTTTAAAATATATGTAAATCATGACCAAATGAGAATGAGTCAGAATTAAAAACTCTTCTTTGTTAGATTCCCGGACAAATAAAATGTTCATTTCTGACCATTTTATATTTTTAATATGGATGATTAAATTGTCAAACTATATTCTCGCATCATCCCCTCTCTATAATATTTGCGTATCATCTACTTTACTCTCATCAAACAAGCTGTCGTCACAGTTTAAACTGTTAGCATCAAGCAAATGAGGGTACATTTTTAAATTCACTTACCTGAGTGATACATAAATGAAGAATTCCCCAACTAAATCACCTTCCATCTATCCATTTTCTACAGCACTTCTCATTAGAGTAGCAGGAGAACTGGAGAATATTCCATCTGATTTTAGTTAAGTGAGGTGATACATGGACAGGTCGCCAGTAAACCTCTTAAGCAACTGCTCCAATGCCATTCTTTTAAAGGCCCCCAATCTTATTCTGTACATGTGATTTACATCACTTTGTTTAGTACATACATAGCACACTATGATGAATTAACTGCCGCTATTAGCTTAAAATTGGCAAGTTATGGTTGTATATTATTCCATGCTAGAGTATACCTTCTACAAAAGTTGTGTTCTCCTATATTTCTTCAATATTTAATTTAAAAGAAATATATTCACCTTCTAGTTCTGCGTGTAAAAGCTGTGAATATGTTAGGTGACCAAATGTTTATTTTAAAGAAAATGCTTCACTGTGTATATATATATATGAATTGCGTATAGTACATTTCAACTTCATTTAAAGGGAAATCAAAATTGGAATTAAATTGATTTAAAAAAAAGGGGTTTTAATATAGAGTACTGAACTGTTGTCTACATGTTTTGGAGTATCTGAGTACTATATGTATGTACATTGCCCTACCACTGCTCTTGAGCAAAACATTAAATGTCACCACTTGAAACATGCTGTGTAAATCCACCGTAGTCCATCTTTCAGGAGAAAGCAAAACATACGGACTTTAATCCTTCAATACGGTTGAAATGACTTCCAGTGTACTTTGCTGTCGATTCACACAATATTTAAACATAATGCATTCAGGGACCGCCGCAGCAATGAATGGAAATCTAAGCATGTCTCTTAATCAAAATGTTTCAAGTCAATGTGCAATATTGAGTGGCATAAGAGCACGCTAATGATTAGGAACTTGGGGATTGGTGCACCTCTAAATATTCACGTTTATAATGTAGAAATCTATTTGCAAGTGAAGTCAGATGCTCTAATAATTGATTTGTGATTGATCATAAATGCTTTTGAATGTGTAGTGACTTGAATGAGGGCATTATTAAGCAGATTAGTGAAGCGATGCACTACTGTCATCTAGTGGAACATAAGAGGAGACCCGCTTACTGATTTGATGCGTTTCTTAAGAGTAAAATATGTTACTAGATCGTACTACCATCTGGTGGGCATATAAGAGACATACAATTTACCAGAGATTTAGTGTCCTAACTGTTAAATTATTGACCTGGTATAGTTCAGTTAAACAAATAAAACGCATGTCATAGTTTGAAGTATTTGAATAGTCTTCTGATAACTTGCACTGGCAAGTTCATCTTATTTTTTGTATATGTAGCAAATTATTATGTGACATATACATAGTTATAGTAAGTCAAATCGAAGTCAAATTTTGCTTTTCACCCTCTTTTTCTTTGAACTATTGTCTTTAAGTAAAATAAAGCAATATATGGTAACGGTACAGTTCACATGATTATGATAACATTTTTAAATGTTTTTTTCCATATATATAAACAGGCTTCTTGTTGTTTGCTCACAAAATCATTGGCTTTTTATATAAAGAAAAAAACACTTGCTTCTAAAAAATATATATATTTTTGTTTTTATTATTGCGATATATTCAAAGATTACGACAAGAATGATTAAAACAGACACAAAACTATGGGCACTTTTTTGAAAATTTAAAAAAAAAAGTAGCCAAAACATTAGAAAATCTCAAGTGTATTTTTGCATTGTCTTTTAAAATTTTATTTACTATGGCCTTAAAAATACAACAACTTTATATCCATTTCCTGTCAACCAAGGGGAAAGTGTAGAGAGAAAGTGAGAGCAATAGAAAATAAATATACTGCCCCTGAAGCACGGCTATGATATGTGGTGCAATATTTATTGACTCTGTTACTGTTAAATTGTCAAGGGTAGAATGTACTTTTTTCCTGTCCTCAGGTAAGCTATGAATCATCTTTTTGCTTGCTGAGAAAAATCTGTCATTAGTCTCAATTGCCACTGCAGTAAGGCTTCTACCATATATTGTTTTCTACAGACAGTTTTGTGAAGAAAAAACAAGTGCAGGAAATGTTTGTTTCTCTACTTGCACTGTTAGTCAGACATATAAATTGTATATGGTATATATGTCGTATTTTCACGACTTTAAGGCACACTTAAAAGTCTTAAATTGTCTCCCAAATAGACAGGGTGCCTGCCTTATAATCCAATGTGGTTTATATATGGGAAAATATTAAAATGTGTCATTCACTGAGGGTGCGCCTTTAAATGTGGTGCACCTTATAGTCGTGAAAATACGGTAGTTATCAGGAAATATAGAGTTGCTGCACAGATATTAAGCTTTACATTTAAACGTCAAACTATCTGTATCATTAGTATTGAAACTCAATTTCCTCCTGGATTTGTTTTACAATTTATCTACATGGTGTGACATTTATAGGAATTAAAATACTTTTTCAATGTAATGCACCTTTTAACATTCTACAATTACATCATATAAGTTTAAATCCCTACTGTTCCTTAAGAAGAATAGAAAGTTCGACACTTGCATCATCAGTAAAATGCTGTCGTGGCTCGTACATTTCAGCAAATGAAACATTGATGTTCCCCGCAAAGCCTCGATCCTTCTTGCCACGACTTTTCGCAGACAATTGGGCTTTTGCTTGGCAATTTGTTCAGTCAAGATGTATGGGCGCCGTGATTAATATTTAAAATCAAATTTGGCAAAAAGACATAGACGGATGTGTGGCCCCCGGGGTTGTAGTGGGAACTCCTGTGCAGGTACATCTGTATAAAACCCGTTAGGCTCCGTCAACAATGACGATAATACTATATTCTGCGGTCCGGATTAAGATCGAGTTTGGTATTTATAAATAATGGCAGCCTGAAGGGCCGGAAACAAAAACTTGAGGAAGGTTTATGCGATCAAGACAAAAACAAACAGAAAAAACATTCCTTTCAATGCTGGTAAATAAGCAATATGATTACACTATAGAGCTTTGCGATGACACGTGACCTCATCACTATGTGATGTCACACAATATGACATCCTTCCTTACGTGCATTAAAGTATACATTTATAGACAATTAACCCAAGCGGGGATTTTGTCAGAATTGCGTCTCAATCCTTGCCTGGTTACAGTGGCTTCTTCTTCTCGCTTGGTGAGTTTGCAAGACATCCGGTTAACATTTCCACCACAAGCCAAGCCATTCTCATGCGTTCTCCATCGCCCAACCAGCTCCTGTAAACATTTCTGACTATACTTCACAACTCCAAGCCGTTTTAAGAAAATATGTCCTGGCAAAGCTACGTGGAGAGATTGATGGCCGATGGCACATGCCAGGATGCGGCTATTGTCGGATACGCCGACGCCAAATACGTTTGGGCCTCATCAAGCGGTGGTACGTTTTCCAGCATCACGCCCGCCGAAATCGACGCAATGGTGGCCAAGGAACGGGACGCTTTCTACACCCAGGGATTGACTTTGGGCAGTAAAAAATGCTCTGTACTTCGAGATAGCCTCAATGTCGACGGCGATTGGACAATGGACTTCCGGACAAAGAATGCCGATGGGGGCCCCACGTATAATATTTCCGTAGCCAGAACAGACAAAGTATTGGTTTTGGTCATGGGGAAGGCGAGTATCCATGGTGGAGTTCTCAATAAGCAAGCATATGTGATGGCTGACTACCTGAGAAGGTCCGGATACTAAAACCGTCAATTCCCACCCAACCACTTAAGTTATGTTTCTCCCTTCTCGTTCCTCTCCCCAAACTGCGTTTGAGCTTTAAATTGATCCGTTGCCAAGATAAGCTGTTGATTAATGTAAAGTAATTTAATCAAGATCATTTAAATGAAAGATACTTTGCCTTTGTGCCTAAGCACTTTTTTTAATGGATGACTTTTTCAATGATTCATTCATTCATTACGTCTTTCTTGGGGAGGGTTTTTGTGTGTATCTTTTAACTGTTTTGATAGAAAAAAGCTATTTTTTATATCCCTCTCAAATTTGGATAATGTTCACATTGTTAGTGGTTTTACTCCATTAGAAATATTGTAACAAAATGTTAATATTACTTTAAACACACCAACACATGAGCACGTGTGCCATTTTTTTAAGAATATTTTGTAAGCTTTGTAATGTATCCCATTTATTAAAGGCTGGTATTTAGTCAGAAAATCCATATTTAATACATCTTCACTTTGAAAGTACTTGATGTTTTCTTTTCTCGTGATAAAACGAAGCGCAGTAGAAGCTCATTAATAGTAATAGCATACAGACACAGTAATTGTGGTATGTTGACGGCATCGTGAGCATTAATGGAATATCTTGCAATTCTCATTAATCTGTATGGAAATCAAGGTAAAATGTAGCTATCGGAGAGAAAAATATTTTAATACATAACACAATTACAGCCTTGTGAGTCCTCGTTACGTCATGGCTTATTGGTGTGACCAAATATGAATCATTTAATTATATTCAATGAAGATCACATTTTAAAAGCAATGTTTGAGGCCTACAAGTTATTCTTATTATATCCAATGAGGGAATAATTGTTACTTTAGTGTGTTATTTTTCTATTTTTTTTTCTGTAAGGGCCCCTAATTGTGTATTTATATATATATATAGATCAGATCCATCTTCTGTACTGGATGTCTAATTACACTTTATTCCAGTACGTGAAAAAAAATCCCTTTTTTGACGTGCTTCTTGTGGGTGGCATTATGTAATTATAAAAGATTAATGTAACTTGAGCAAAATATATAAGTAGATAAGTGCAGGCAACTTCTGTACTGAGCCATTTCCCTCTGAAAGATTTATGGAATGGTGGACAGGTGCTCACTTCATCACCATTGAATATGGATTGCTCTTTTGTCTTGTGTACTGTGATGACGAATGGCGGTAGCGAGCAGGTACACCATCCAATTGCCGATAGCAACATGGGAACACTCATCGGACTCTTGGTTCCTCTGTGTAACTGGCATTAGAAAAAAGCTGCAAAAGTTTTTGTTTAGAGAAAAGACAAGTTTGGCTTTTGTAGAGGCAAATGCTTAGCAACCTAAAAATCTCACCATAAGCCAATTAGAACATTTAATTGTTTCCATTTGTATTAGGAAATAATACATTTTTATCATTTTAAAACAGGCCTTTTCAACGGGAATTGCCTGACAAGAGTAATGAAAAATGACTAAAATACAGCATTATGTCACCTTTAAATTCACGTCGAGAACATTACATGGGGGAAGACATGTCTTGGGGAAAAGGTAACCAAAATATAATCTCTTGAAATAACTCAGCAGGTCCAAAACACACAGTTTAAGCAGCTGCACCCTCAAAGTGATGGACATTTCAATGACGCCACCATGCCATTAGTTATATTTCATAATATTGTCCTTTCTATTTTTATAGTACATCCTCCGTTCATAATCGTCAAAACACAACTACACAGCTACATATTTGTTCTTTTTGCATGGCAGTTTATTACATTACATTGTTTTTCATTTTCATTGTTCTGAAATGTGGATTCAGGCAAATGCGTAAACATATTTCGGAAACCTTCAGTCGTCACCATTTTGACGCGTTTGCTGGCAAAGTTTGGCTGTAATTAATCACAGCGATGATGGTTTAATAATAGCATTTAACCAATGTGTTAAAGTTCAACTCTTTGGCTTGCTGGATAATTGTCATGTCTAAATGTGACAGGACCATTATAGTTATTACATGATCAAATTAGTTCATGTCTGTGGCCATGTGTCCAACATAGAACTGGAAAATACATTTTCATGGTAGATTCATAAAGTTTTAAAATAGTTTTCAGTTATCAAAAACAGACAAGCACCATTTCTCGTTACTTTCCTAAACAAAAGTCAACTCCTGACTTATTTTCAGCCAGGTTGGAGTTGAAACTAGTGGCGAAAGGATCTTAGAACTGCTGCCGTGCACCTTTTCCTCTTATCTTAATAAGTAATGAGGCTGCCACACGCTGACAATGAAGTATTTTGAAAATACTTGTAATGTATGGCTGCAAAAGGAAAGGTGGGGCATTGATGTATGGCACAAACAGGCTTGAAAACAGGTGAAATATTAATGGGATGATTTCTCCTCCAGTCCCCTGGAGTTAATGTGCCTGATTGTCTTCAAGACAGAGAGAACGAAGAGGTGAGGTGAGCAGTGAAGAATGGCCAGGTCCGAAACTAACATTTTTGTGTTGAGATTTCATAATAACTACATTTTGCTAATGTGACCGGATTGGAGTCATCCCTAATTTTATTGCATATTTGTGTTGGCATGTATTGATTACTAAATGAATCATTTATACTGTTCCTTATGGTTAAGATATACTGTATCATATGTGAAAACACCACAAGAGTGCAGCAGTGTAAAAGGAAGAGATTGTCCATGTTACAGAGCAGAGTCTGGGAAAATTCATTTCATAGACCAGGGGTATCAAACGCAGTTTGGTTGGAGGCCCAGACTCATGCCAACTAGATCTTGTGAAAGAATGAAATGGATCAGATGTCTAGCGCCATCAATGGCACTGAAAGACATCCATCAATGTCAATAGCAGTTAATTTTGTGTTAATTTCGTTTCACCTACATTTTAGTGTACTTACAGGTAACTTCTGGTAAATTTTGGATTATTTTATATTGAGTTAGAGGGACTTTCCAGGACGCTTCTTATTTATTTGTCTTTCCACTGATTTTTGGGCATTTTCAGGTTACTTCTGTTGGTTTGTAAGCATTTTATGGTGTATTAAGTAATTGGCTGCAATTTAAAGCGCTGTTCTAATGGTAAGGGCCCAATGAAAGAATGTGGTGGCGGATAGTCAATGAAGCAAAGTCCAGGGGTGCACACACTTGATCACACAACTCACAAGCGCCTGGTTATGTGGCACCCTTGTAGAAAAAAATAAAAGTATTTAATTCTGTATGTACTGTACGAATGGCCGTCAGGCAGGATATCCCTGCAGGCCACTTACGGCCCTCTTACTGCATGGTTGACACCCCTGCCATTAAGACCATTACAACACCAAGTTTTCCATTTCAAGCACAATTGCAGTGATTTTGTAGAGTGCACCATTCATATTGTTTGGGGGAATTGATGCTGGAAAACACAGTTATGCTTTGTGGAAACAATGCGTCCAAGCAGTTCTCGCTGGGTAGAGAAAGACTTAAAACAACAAAGTTTACACGCATAATTAATAAGTTCCGTTTTCCAAATGGCAGGGGCATCCCAAAATGCCAGTCAACTCCTGAAAAAAGGTCAATAGTTAAAATAACTTTTGTCGGGAGGAAAAGGAAAACTTGGCGGGAGCGTGACAAATTGCTTCCAGATTGCAAGGTTTCACTGCGAGCCAGTTATTAGCCAAATTGAGTGCAGACACTGACAACACTGAAAGACGAATTTTCAGCCGTTGTTTGAAGTGCTGCTCGGAATCGGGATATTATTTCCCTCCATGTTTGTTTCATGTGCTCAATACATGCCTGGCTGCGATTTGACTATACATAAGATTAGAAAGGATTCCTTATTGAGATAAAATAGTCAGCTAACGATGCTAGGATGCTGGAAGCTAGGACCAGGATGAATTGTATTGAGCTTGCTCTCAAGTGATCTTTTTATGGTTTCATGAGAACCATCTGCAGCAATAACATTACTTTCCATCCTGAATATATTTCATTTCATGATTAGACTTTATTTCTATGTGGAATTCTTCTTTTCCTCTTTATTCGTAATGACTATGATTTCAATGTCTGTATCATTTTTAGCTAATAGGAAATAATCATACATGGTTATGTTTGTATGTTGGGTATGCCACCACTCAAGATGTGACTAATCTAAAATGAGGAAAGTTTGTCTTGGTTTGAGTTGCAGTAAAGCGAAAATAGCCACAATACTGTAATCCCTCGAATATTGTGGTTAATGTAGACCAAACATGGCTGCGATAATTGAAATATCACAAAGTAGGGTTACCTCTATTATAACTTTTTTCTAGTAGCAAAGTGGCTTCCGCTTACGAGTTTCAGCGTGGATTTTCACATTTTTATGAACTTAAAAAGATAATTAAATAAATAAAAATGTAGTAATAGCGAAAAAAAAATTCCTAAGTAGTGAATGTACGATAAGTGAAAATGCGATTACTGAGGGGTTACTGTATTATGAGAGTAAACCTCTCCAAACTTTATTTTTGTGAAGACAAGTTACATTTGGAAGAGAAAATGTTTAAACAATGATCATATTTTGACAAAGCTGTCATGAAAACAAATACATTTGCTGGGATATCAAAGAAAACTTAAATTACGCTTTTTTGCATTGAACGTGCTGAAATGGGTAGAGCAAATCGTTGGCAGTTCCACTTATTTGAGCAGGGAACAAATATTCATGAATGTTTTGACATGGGAGCACGGTCGGAGAGAATAAATAAACTTTCAAGTCAAGATGCCTGTCGCAGTCTGCCAATCGAAGTCTGTCAATAAAAGCCTGCCAGTCGTTGTTGTTGATGTGTTAGAGTTCAATCCGTGAAGGATTATGCAGCACTTTCCCATGAAGTTATGGTCTTGTTGTGGCTGTTTGCCCAAGCTTTCTGCTTCAGTATTATATTTTATTTTTTGCGTGTTCTCTTTGGCTGTTCAGATTTATTCATAAGGCAATGAACTGGGTATTCTCTGTCCTGATATTTTGGGATTAACACAACTGCGATCATCCTCTGAATTGTTACCCTTTGGATTATTTGGATTATAGAATTTTACTGAAATGTTGTCATATTTGTTAACCTTTAAACTCTCTGCTCTGTTCTGTACCCTTGCTTTTGTAGTAAGTAGTTGTCATTAAGTCAAGTCTTGTCATCAAAGTTATCACGTTCCATTTTGTTTGGCCTGTTACACCGTTTTGTGTTTTAGATAGTGCTTAATGTATTTGATTTGTACAGAACATATTCTGGTTTTATATACGTACATATGGTTTTGGGTGGGAAAATATCAGATTTATCAAGCAAGACATCTGGTGCGAAAGTCCCATTGGCCACACATAATGGTAAAACCTCATCTCAGTCCTCTTGACTAGCACCGACTTGCACTGCTGCCTAAAATGAAAAGCAAATATTAATATTAACTGGTGTTAGTGTGGAATGTGAAATATGGGAGGCCCAGGGAGGTTTTGTACATTCCTCATTTAATGGCACATTTACACTAATGTTTTTCTTTATCCACATAAATGGCACACTTGGCTGATTTTTTTTATTTTTAATTTTCCCCTTTCTGAAGAGTTCAGATTTGAATTTACTTCTACTCCTTATCATCATGAATATTACAAATTCTAGCTTTAAATTGGCTTTGTACATCGTATATCTCTGAAATGCAGGCTTTCGGTGGCACTCTGATTTTATTGCTGTTTTTTTTTCTCCCCACAAAACGGGTCAAATGTGTACAAATAATTGGGAACAGCTGCTGGAAGCTACAACCCGGTCCAGTGTAAAGCTGGTTAGTATCGAAGCGTCTTTTATGAGATGAAGGGCGAGTGTGGCGTAATTTCAGTCCAATGGATGGCCCTTGCCATGAGTGCACCCAGTTCACATTAGGAGACCAATTACCGCATGGGGAGATGAAAGAGTCTTTGTAAATATGAAATGGCCACTTCGAGGTGACGTTAATGAAGTTAACCCAGCAAAGAGGTGGGGCGGGAGCGGTTAAATTGGCCTTGGGCATATTAACCAATCTGTCTGTGTCGGCCTGTAACAGCTGATCGAAGAAAATGACTGGGTGACATTAACATAACGATAAACGCTGACCAACTGCACTGTCCTCTTGTCTTCTTCAAGTTGTAACTTTTCTTTTCTTTTGTTAATATATCGGCTCCTGTCATCATTGTATTGACCTTTTCTCAATGGCTATATCCTCTTTTTTTAACTGATCGGATGCCATTGATAGCGCTTGAATGCCATCAATGCTTTGCAATTAGTCAAATACTAAGTTTAGTTGGTTGGCATTCATTTTAATATTATTATGTGAGATTTTATTACCTTTGTAATTCATCATTTAATATACTTGCTTAGGTTTTCTCCGAGTACTCCAATTTTTTTCCCCTTGCATCCCAAAATCATGGTGCTTGGACGTTTGGTCGCCAGTCCTTTGGTCGCCGGTCAAATTTTGACAGAGTTTACTGTTAAAACCAGCTCTCAAAATTATATCCATGAAAGAGAGTTTAGTATCTAAAAGAGAGAGTTTAATATCTAAGAGAGAAAGAGTTTAATATCTAAAAGATAGTTTAATATCTAAGAGAGAGAGAGTTTAATATCTAAAAGATAGTTTAATATCTAAGAAAGAGAGTTTAATATCTAAAAGAGAGAGTTTAAATCTCAAGTACTTTTTAATATCTAGGTACATTTGACCGGCGACCAAACGGTCACGCAAAATCATACATGGCTGGCTAATGGAAGACCTTAAATTGTCCATAGGTATGATCGTGTTCGTTCTTCCGTTAGCCTTTTTCTGCCTTGTGATTGGCTGTCAACCTTTTCAGGGCGTACCATGTCTACTTTGCATAGCAGGTAGTGTAAGAGAAGCTAAGCACTGCGATGAAATCATTTGGATAAACTATTCCCCATTGTGTGTTGCCTTCTGCTCCACCTTGGAAATAAATCAGGGTCCTTAAATTTGATTCTTCCGAGAACATGTTGGTCCCCCTCAGCCTTAAAGCAACATTAAAATACACCAACATTAGCTTGTTGGCCCTCCCCCTGTTAAAAGCATATTGGACTTTACGCACACAGCCCTGTAATGATCAATCATAGCATGTGGACCAGGGGGGCGAGCCCTCAACTCCACATAAATAAGCAGCAATTCGGCCATCTGCTTGCATTCTTTCCGTATCCCCGGAGACCCCCATCTGCCTTTACATTATCAATTACAGTTCAAGCATGCTGCCCCCCTCCCATTCGCTCTCTCCTCACTAACTTCTCAACTGGCTTAACCCTCTAACCACCCTTGGGAGTAAACATGACAAACACAATTTGAAACAACTACTTGTTGGCTTTATAATAAGACATCTTTAACACAAGATTCTAAATGTCACTTGAGTAAGATTAGGCGAGTTAGAAAAACTTTTCTCCACTAACACAACACATAAAACAACACTGGATTTTCACCTCCATATTTGTAAATAACTCTTTACAGATTTACAAAAACACAGACAATACAATGATAAATAATTAACCCTCCAACAACTTAGGGTTTAGTGTTAATTGGACTGGAGCCTTTGGATAATTATTTATCTTCTTTCTTTAAAGGAAACATTCTAAAAGCATGGCCAGAAAATGAATCGACATCATTGACTATAGTGATGTATGAAGCATGTAATCTTTGTAATGGGGACGTCCAACTCAATCTTGTTCTTGATATTTCTAAATGGGAAATGTGTTTCTCTAAAGAGATGCTGGTGGATGAGATTTCCAAGAATAGAAGCGGTGATTTCATGGGTTGTGTTTTGGTGGTATTGGTGGCACAGGTATTTGTAGAAAGCGGACCCTTGTCAAGCACCCTTTGTTGCCTCATTAATATGAGGACAGGTGCTCTTTTGAAGGGTTCATAAGCAGTTCAGAGACAGCCTGAAGGCAGTGCACTTTACAAAGCTTCTGGAAGATCTTTAAGCTGAAGAAGCCAATAATCCTACTTTCAGGAATGGGAGTCTTTCCTCTTGCGATCAATCCCAGATCGAATACATCAAAAAGAATATATGGAACCAAAAAAAAATTCACTTACTAGATCGTAGTAGACAAGCAAATGAAGGTGTCATCACCTTTAGGATAAAGGGATAGATGGATTTTCCTCACATTGCGGAGTATTTTCCTCGAGTGTAAGACAATGGTTGAGAGCACAGCACTTATTGATAAGGTAGTGCACCGGCGAGAAGCAATCCACAGAAGTGCACTTTCATGTTGGGTTATGTACAAGAACAAAGCATGGATTAAGAGAGGGCCTTTCACTCACAAACACAGGGGGGTATTATTATTAGTAGTATTATTATTATGTTTTTTTATCATTTCTTCGACTCCCCCCTGGGAAGATGGTCATGTCGCCTGTCGCGGGTGGTACCACCCCCCCAACTTGGGCTCTTTGCCTGGCACTCGGGAGTGTGGGAAACTCCCGCCTCCTTTATGGCAGCTGGCAAGCACATTTACAATATGGCCATTTAAACTGAGATGCGCAATGGTGAGAACAATGTCATATTGTTTGCGAGTTTTAAGCTAATTGTAAGAATATTGTGTTGAACACCTGGTAGGAAGACATTCACACCAAGGCCTATCATGCATAAATAATAATCCTTTATTATTTATTTTATTTCTTTATGTTTAGTTTCACACTTTAGTTATGTAATACCAGCATACAGACAATTTTGTTGGCCTCTGCCCCTAAATATCAAAACACGCATCATCAAGCATTAAGAGAAATAATTAGGGAATATCTTGACTTGAATTTAGAAATCTCCATTGTTTGAATGATACGTTGTAAACATATTAACAAAAAAAAAGACAGCGAGCAACACTTGTCAAGGTTCTTTTGTTCCCTTCTGTAACCTTCCTGCAGGTTACAAAGTCCCTTTTTTAAAAAGCAACCCGTCTTTTCATGAATTCAATCCAGGTATCTTTGCGATTAATTACAACTGAATAAATAATGTGTGCTATTTAACAGGTTTTATTCTGGAGACACTGAGAGCCATTTATTACCGGGGTCAATGTGAAAGGGCGAGATAAGCAAGTGTTGCATTGAAACGGGCCAAACAGGTAGAATTTAGAACACCAATTAAACTACAAGACAATCACGACATAAATCACAACTTGAGAGAAACTATTGATTGGTTTTCCACCATAAGAGACTTTACCAAAAAAAAATGCTAAGGTAAAAATCAAACCAATAATACAAGCTTACTCTTACTTTGTTTTTGAGTGTACAAAGAGGCAGGTGAAGTCTGCCCTTATTACCAATGTCGGAGATTCAATTAAGCACAAGCGAAGCAAATGATTCCAATGAACTAATGATTAATCCGGCAGGTCTATTTACTAATGTACCAGAAAGCATTAGAGGCATAAGTTAATGGGGACAGGACATCAATTCAAATACAAATGAACCACATTTGCATTGGATGCTTATTGACTGGCGTAACAAAACGAATTACAAAAGGTAATCTACTTATAAACCTTAGGAGGCAGATGAAACATGATTCCCAACATATCTGCTGTCTGCTCGCAGACTCGCCCGGAGAAATGACAACGTCAATACAAACATATCGAGCGCTTTGTTGTCAAAATAAAACATCTGTCCGAATTACGACATAGGTGGAAGATCAGTTAAGGTTATTTCCTGTCAGCTGTTTAAAGTCTGAGGTGATTTGTGTGCAATGTTTTTGCTCTATGGTCAGCTAATACGATTGGCACGCAGTCAGGCTATTTTGTGCAAATAAGCGAAGAATTGCTAAAGTGTGATCAATAAAAAAAATTCTGGAGAAAAATATCAACTGGCAAGTAGGAAATGTGATGATAATTTGAGAAAACATATCACTGTCAAAAACACGAGTGTTAAAATTATTCCACAAAGAGGAGAAGTGGATGTAGATTTTTATTGCAACTGATCAAGCGGAGACCTTTCCTCCTATTTGTAGTTTTACAAGTGTAATCAGTTGATTTCAAGCCACTGAGGGCCGGTTTTGGAGAATACCTCATCCACAACTTACTGATTTTTTTGTCATGGTGAAAAGGTTTCTGTTATACGTGTCCTTTAAACAAATCATCGACACAACTCAGTTGATAACATCCCGTGAAAGGGTTGTAAAATTCCCCTCTCATATCAATTATTCTTAACACTCAGAATAAGGGTGTGCATGTGTATTCAGACAGGACACATCATTCTGAATTCTAAATTGCTACGTTTTCTTGTTTTTCTTCAAAAAATTGATCATTTCGAGAAATCCCCATGAAATACTGCAATTGATTGTTATACACAGCTTTAATTTTAGTAGAATGTATTTAGTCTGTGTTTATCTTTTTTTTAATGAAAAGTTCATTTCTGATGGAAATTTGTGAAGAAATAAGTTGGACTTGTGATGGTATTTCTTATTCAATATTGTAGCAGTTAATGTAGTCGAAGAACGAATAGAGGATAGGCCAATTGCGTTATTGGTTAACACGCCCGGGAACATGTCATCATTCCTTTACTTTGCCATCTTCAGGGATGAAACCAGTACAACAATGTATGCGTGTTCTGTGCTGCAACTGCGTGGAACTACTCGGTGACTTGTTATGAATATGTTTAGGACTGAGCGAGTGCAAATGATGTTTTTCAAACAGTCCACGACACCAGCAATTCATTTTGTGTGTGAGGTGTCCATTTTAAATGCAACACAGTACACCCTTTGTGGCTGTTTTGGAGTTTTAAGATGTGCTTTGAATAAATTGCAGTCTCATTTCAGATGAGAGACATGATGGGGAATACCAATCTTTTGTGATAGTAGACTTGCCATTTCTGCGCTGTGAATACGTGGAACTGTATTAATGTGGAATGGGCGCCTCCCAGTTTGGAAAACGGAGTGAGATAGTTTGTAATAAAAGGCTGTTTTTAAAGTCATGCAACAATTTATGCAGCTTGTGTTTAGAACAAAGGTCCTGAATTTAAATGTGTTTAAACTATTCCTAAACCTGATGTTTTGGTTTACTCGTATCTGGGATATATACAGTTAAACGATTTCAATAAGTAGCTCTAAATAGTTCTAGCTAAGGGTGGGCTATATATCTTTGCTCAGGCTTTGAATAGAAAAGAACGTATTGGTACCAATGGAAAGATTGCGTTCCAAGTCTGTTTTCGGAATATCTGTAGCAAGCCAACGCAAAGATTCCGGCTCGTCATGTAAGCATCTTTTAGGGCAAGTTATTTGCCGCCGCAGCTGATCGATCGCTTTCCTGCCATGATTTGTGGGCTTTGGGGCAATTTCATTTTCCTGCGCCCTACAGAAGTTATCTAAATGGATTGCACAATCAACCGCTGTGCCCCGTAACCATACGGCAAATAATTATTCTACGTTCCGATGTTTGACAGGAAAAATTAGCAACAATCACCAAGAGAGCAGGTGTTTTTCTTTTTCTCCCTCCCTTCTCCTGCTTACTTTCTCCAAATGCCTGCAGCAGTTACTGTTGTGCGCAGGACTCATATTGATTTTAAAACCATTTGACAAAGAATAAATAAGACTGGATAGGAGGAAGGCCTTCGCCATGAGCTTTTTGATCAATCAACATGTCGCAGCTGGAACTAAATTCAATTCTTATTTATCAAAATCCCCCGCTTGCTCGTTTAGAATGCTACACGACGGAGCTCTGCAGAGACTCTTAACGGCACTTTGTGCCGCAAGCATCACTGTCACCACCATGGATTTCTTGACAGGAATACTTTGTTGTGAAATCCTTATCACGCGTATTAGAATTGCATGAGGTCGGAAATTCACAAAGATGGGAGATAAATTACGGAGATGAACAAGCCTCGCGGGGCACAGGAATTTTGGGAGGTTTGCAAAAAAGCTAGTTTGTTATTTATCGTGTGAATACCAGAGGAGCTTTGTTCTTGGTTATAGTAGTATGTATGCTCAGGACGAATTATGATTCAATATCAATGTGTTGTGAGAGATGTTCACTCCTGTTCTACATCTTTTGTACATCGAAATGAAGCAATTTAAGAGAAGCCTACACAACACATGCTAAGGACGTAATTACATCTCACATCGGTACAAAAGGCCCTGTAAGTTTCATCACACTCTTGTGTTCACGGCCACATATGGCTCGCTATTTCTTTACATCCCCCTCGGATCAGCTGCACACCCTGTAATTTATGACAGCATCAGCGTATGTTCAGAGATCAGTGGTCACAATACAAGGCGGTCATTTGATGACAATACTTGGTGATAATCAACCAAGACCCTGGAACACTTTGGTTCAAAACACGGCTGATTAGAAAATCCATTTTAAATCATCAACCATCAAGTCCAATAAAAACCCTTTCTTGACTTGTCTTCTGCAAGAAAAAAATACAATAGAGGTCATCATTTTCAACTATGAGGAGCATGCCCACTCACCCTTCTCTGCTCCAATACCAATTCTCATGATTGCTTGTTTTTTCGCATGCAATTGTACAGTTCAGAAACATGCTATCATCTTTGAAATTGACTGAATGACTATAACAAACTGACATGAAACACATTCAATTCCACCAAAGAAGGTCTTCGAAGGGCAAACATTAAGCTTCATGTTATCAAACATGAATCAGTTGTATTTGTAATTACAACAAAGACTCTTCTGATTATAATTGCACGCTATTCCTTTGCATTCTTGGAGATAATTTCAGAGTAGTGTGACGATATCAAGACAAATAATGCGTGTAGGCACTTTAACTGACATTCAATGAATTTAAAAATATAAAAGTATTTTGTAATTTTGTGTTAAAATAATCGTTCAGATCAGAGATTTCTTATTATATGATATTGTTTACATTTTGATACATTTGAGATCCTAAATTCTCACATTGGTTTATAGGCAATGTATATTTTGCATTCAGATTAGCTTGGCCCCTGCTAAGCTTGGAACTGTTAAGTATTATGCTCCATATTCTCCACTTGGTTGCATTGATCAATTCTCTTTTAATGACCAATCCTACCTAATACATCCATGAGATAAAAAGTACTCCACATTAGATCTTTTATTCTCACCGTAAAAAAGGTATTAAGAAAGGTATTTGAACACACGTCAATATATAAACTGTGAAACTACCTTCAGTGACCCCGATACATTTTTATTCCAAGCATAATTGAATCCTGATCTGCCACGGGCTTGCCCACTAAAGCAAAAGAATCATTACCCGACAGCATGGTCTGTGTCATATTAAAAAGCTCATTAGCTTCAAAGCCATTAAGAGAGACTGTAAATAGTTGTGCCCACGAGGGCTTGTAATGCCGACAGTCTGACATCTTGTTTTATGCTGTTTATTTTTCCAAAAAACAAAGACATGAGCCCCCGGGCTAGATAAGTGGCTGAACTTGAGTTTATAAAAACACACATGCATTTAAGGGCCTTTTACAAGTCACTTAAATAGAATGGCATGACTGATTTCAAATTTGAAGGAGTTTATTGAAATTGAAGTTGAGGACGTGAGATGAGGGAGTGTATTTATCGTACAAGAAGAAACATGAGTCTAAGAGATGGAGAAAAAGCCTTGTGTCAGTTCTGTTTTTTTTTTTTTTTTTTAGCACTGAGGCATTTAGAGTATGCAAAAAAAAAAACCTCGAAATCTCACACTGCACTCCAAAGCATGAAAATTCTGGCAATATTGTGTTTTTTATGACATTCCTTGATGTCTGAATCCCAGTATATGGGTTTTCTGCAAGTACTAAAGCTTTTTTTGTCAAAAATATGGACAGGTAAATTGAAAAATGATATCTGTCTTAGGTGTAAGTTTGAGTATCTTTAGTTGAATGTTCTGGTTGGGAATTTCAACTTATGATGTCAAACATGGAGACTAAATTAAGAAGGTATTCTTTGTTCAATTAGTGTAGCTGATTATTCATTTGAAGGCCCATCGGTTACACTGAGAGGATATGCTGTCAAGTTCCTCATTATTCCGCTCAGAAGTAGCAGAGTGCTCTGTCAGGGTATGCGACGACTAGTCAATGATGCACACCTCTTAGCGCCCTGGCATTTTCATCCATCACACACATTTTGGATCTCTCAATCTGCTTGCCGTTCCATCATCACGCCAACACTGTAACAAGCAGCCCGGGAGTATTCCATTAATGAAAAAATAACATATCACAGCCATACAAATGGGCTTTGGGAGAAGTGAGAGCACTTCAGAAAATGCTCAGATAATTAGAATGTCCTGCATCAGATTGATGGATGCCCTATAATTACCTTTGTGTTATTATTTCAGGACCAGACGAAAAAGGTGCAGGGGAAAAAAGCTCACTTTCATTAATCTCATTAATGCGTAGAATTAATACCATTTTATCACACATTCCAGAGCTGCTGGTGGTGCAGCACTCTTGAGTCATAATTCAGAGCTGTCAGCTGGAAGCACATCAATTTTAGTCACCGCAAAGCAACAAATATGGGCTTCCCTTTTGTTTCATCGGCAATGTTAACTTGTAGTATTTCTTTTCTATTGTACAGTTGCTCAAAAAGGGGCTTTCCTAAAACTGGCAGGATGTTTTGGAGTTGATTTTGATCTCATAAAGTTCAATTACTAAATTATTCCGGCCAATATCCCTTTCCATCTTGCTGATGTTTGAGTTTTAGTGGAGCTCTTTGTCCATTTACTAATCCAGACATTTTTCTATCCACCTGATACATCTAGAGTCACTTTCATTTCATCAGTCCACACAACCTTAGACACTTTTGTCTTCAGAATTTATCCCCGACCTATTTTTTCGCAAACCTTGCTCTTTAGACCACACCCTCCCTTGTTACACAAATACACATCATCTGATATGCGTCCCCTAAAGCCTAACTCTTGACATAAAGAAAATGTTTTATCAAAATATCAACAACTAGAAACTGATATCGTTGTAAACGACAACTCATAGTTGAAGTATCATTTCCAACACTTGACACCATAGCTCCCCCAAAGTAAAGAAGTAATCTCAAAGGGCAATACAGTTTACTCCAAACATGCATCATGTACCAAATTAAGTAATACACAGTAAGTGTCCAGTCATTTGTTTTCAGTAGACGTGACTGCTAATGCAGTAACTGAATTAAACAGGACTGAGCTCCTAGTTGATTGCTGTTTTACCTTAAATGTTGCATGAACAGCTGCTTTCTGGTTTCTAGACTACACAATGAATAACATCCCACTGATTCAAATGCTTCTGTATGGTTCATGAACGATGGGGAACGCAGTTGATGAGGAAAGGCAATTTTGTTTCCATAAAGGAGGAAATAGTTGGTGTTGTTTATGATTTGAATGAAAAGTAAGGATTGTTACCGGACCGTCCGATTTACTTAAGACCCATCACTGAACCGTAGAAGAGCTAGACCACCTGCAGTCTGGAAGACATTAAGCCAGGGCTATGGAATGACATATACATGAAATCTCAAAGCCACTTCACCTCAAATTGGGTGTAAAGATCCCATTTCCTCTCCAAGCTAAACCACCTGCAGGGCGACTATGATACGATGTGCTTCCCATGCACCCTTCGTCGCTATCCAGCGAAAAGTAAGATGGAGAGTGATTAATGTAAATTTGGGTAGCCTTTTTGATTTTTAGTGGCATGTTGAGGGTGTAGCCATATATACACATTGGAATATTTTGAGGACACATTGCTTGGCAACCTTGGTAACTATATCCTTAATTTGAAAAAAATATATATAGTTTACATTAAAGTAGGATTCGGTTTATGCACATGTGAAACTGTTGAGGTTCGGTAGCTCCAACGAGGTTAATAACCACTGCATTAGATGTTGACAATGCAGTATATTGTTATCCATAGGCTCCATTTAGCTTTTCTGTTCAAATTAATCGCGGTCATAGTCTACATTTAAATAAAATGAGCATTTACATACTTGTGAGAACACTTTACAGGAGATGGTATTTTTGCCCCATTGTTTATTTGCATTGTTGTGACTGAAAATTTCAATATTCCATATTTTGGGCATAATCGGTTAGACCTAAAGGAGTTGGTTGTGACAGTGTTATTTTTTTAGGGTAAATATTGTAACATGTAATCCATAAGTAAGAGGGAAAAAAGAATCAATAAACACAATTAAACAGCCAAAATAAGCAAAACACTGCTCCTGTCCTGGACATACGGTATAGGTCACTTTCCCCTTTGGGATGTTGTCTGTGGGCGAGCTTGAAGTATTCCTGTAGGAGATTAACGCTAGTTGAAGGAAGCGTGGGACGTAAGAAACCGTGAAATCTGGTGTTCACCTTCTAATTGGAACTCATTAATCATGCAAGATTGAGAACAACCCAGTGTTTCTTTCTGCTGTCATGTTGTGGTCCCTTCTGTGGACAAGGAACCCAAGTCATGGTGGCCACGTGTGGACCAGATGCTGATCACACTCTAAATAGTCAACATTAGCAAAATTAGCTTGTTTGGTTGTATTGCTGAGATTCGATGTTAGTTTTTCTCTCTCTTAGACATTTTTCATTCTGGCTGTTGTAAAACTACACATTTCTACTCAGTTTATATTAGTTCGGTCTGATTTGCATTGCTGGAAAGGGTTTAGACTAGTTGAAACTGGCTTAGCCCAGATACAATCTGACTGGTTCATCGCAATCAACAGGAAGTAACCCAGATAAACGTTAAATTCAGCACCATGTGGCGTAAAATCTACAGGAATTGACACAGAACTGCCCTGAAGTCAGAAATGCTCCAAAATCTAAAAAGTCAGGAAGTGGCCTTGAAGTGTCCAAAATTCAACATGTAGCTTCCATATGCAATTCCTCCATTTTATACATACTTATACTATTTAAAGGCATGTATTGACCTTATATATTTTTTGAACTGGCCTTGAAAGCCACTGTTCAATTCATCATTGACACTTAAAGCTTTTTTATTCAGATTTTGTATTACGCTCGTTTGTCAGTACCATAAAATTATATCTAACTTCCCACTGTTGACCAATATGTATTAAGCATAGGAGTATACCTGAAAGCTTGAAATCATCACCCCCATGCAACAGACATTGATTGGGGCAGCAGAAAATCCATAACGCCTGATTTGTGAACCATTACGTTTTGGAGGCAAAGCTCATAATGTTCATATTCAACAGCTTTACTGTGTGCCCAGCAAGGGCGTGCTAACGATGCAGCGGGGGTCAGTGTGCGTTAAGATGCCGAGTGTTTACAGGGAGACCATTAGGGAACGAGGGACTCGCGCTGGAAGGATTGAAGATCATTAAAACAATCAATGCGAGTCTATCTGCAAGATTGCCCACACGTGCAATAAGACAATGGGAGGAAATACACTGTGGGGGATGTGTTATTATCATATTTACAAGTTGTCTTCATTGAAGCGTAGCGACAACAGTGCAGAGCCTCAACAGTATCACAGCTCAGCTTCAGTCCTCTTGTTTATACAACAAATTAAACGTGTATCCTGCTAGGTGGTGAATGTTTTGTGAGAAAAAAAAAACTAAATGATGGAATTTTTGTTGCTGTTGTTGTTCTTGGCTTTAGTATGAACAAGTGTCAGAAAGAAATACTAATTTACCATTACATTGTTTTTTTTAAATACATTTCATAATTCAACTATTTCCTGAAAAATATTGCTTTTTAATTTATGGGGGTTGCATAAAATATTATCTTTTCATAATTGCTCATTTTTTACTTACTTAATTTGTTTTTTTAATCTTTACTTTAATCATGTCTTTTTTATACATATTTCCCATCACTTGGCTTTTTCTTAAACAAAATCAATCTTTTGGGGGTACCCATTATATCCATTTTCATATGATAAGTTGTCTATGAATTAATCCAAGTGCCTTCAGTTTCTCTACTTGACTTCCATAAAGGATTTTTATAGTCAATATTATTCTGTAATGATACTTAAACCTGTAATAATTAAATTTATTTTCTGCATCCATAAAACTCATTGGACAGTTAGTGTAGTTAACTCCTTTTTTTAGCATTACCAGGCAGACAGTCAACATGAGAATTTTCCCTCAGCTCAAACATTTCAACTGGTCATTTTTTGAAAGTGGTTTGTTTTTGACATCATATCTGCAGAAGCCCAAAATACTTTGAATGAGTGTTTCTGTTTGCAATAAGCCTGCTCAGGGTTAAGATGCCTTTTTCCAGCTGTATAACTCCAGCCTTGTTCCTTTTGCTTCTGGTCAGTCAGAGGTCACGCACCACATACACACACACACACCCACCCACACCCACACACACACACATCCATATTCAAGTTCTGTATTTTCTAACCACTTTGACTGTGGTCCAACACCATCCTGAAATGAAACAATAACATTTTTGTATGTGTAAAAAGGAGCCGTTATGCTTTAGTCGGAAAAAAAAACTTTTGCGTTAATATAAATCGCATTGCATTACACTCCTTAAACTAATTGTACTAAAAAGACCCTTGATGCAAGTTTTTCATATCCATTTTCATTTCACTGCTAAGTATGTAAAATAATCAATCAAAAGCTCGCTGAAAGCTACAATATGTAGGGCTCTGGCGGTCTTCCGTTTTCTTTCCGGAACTCTTTACAACATACATAGCTGACAAGATAACTTCATTGTCAGAGATAATAACAAATATGGCCTTATCTGATGGATATACAGTATGCCCCCAGTTTCCCTATGAGATGTGTTGAGTGGCGTCCTAATCAAAAATCAATGCACCCACTTGAGTGGGGCCACAAGGCTTTTACAGAGGGGTTATATAATCTGATGACATCAATCATAACGCCGTTGGAGGCAATCCACCCGACTTTCACTGCAACGGGGTCAACGTTTGAGTGGCGAAAGGGGAGGCCCCCATCAATTACCACTTATTAAAGGGGTGGGCTTACTGTCATAGAGATGTGTCGACCACAGCTTCTATAAATAATATTAACGGCAACTGGCTCATCAATCAATAAGAGCAGAGTTGTATTGCCGCAGCCTAAATGGCGTCTTCCACCGCTCAACAGCCTCGATCAATGAGCCTGGCTCCTTTGGACCGAGTAGGGGAAATCTAGCATCATCCTGACCTGGGGGTCCTTCTACAACCAGTTACTAAAGCACTTTCTCAGTCTTGTGGTCAGTTGTCACGAGGCTTTTTAACATGTGCATATGTCTGTCTTTAATCACGGACATTCATGCCTTTTTAATGGGATAGTTTTTCCTAACTTGTGTAATAAGTCAGCATCTTATTTTGTGTATTTATTGGTAGTTTTAAGATGCATTCCAAGTCAACTGCCAACCATGAGGCTCCTTAAGCTAATTTGATGTGTCTAAAACACTTCAAATTGAATTTCAGGTCAGACATTGACATAGTCAAAACAAAACAACAACTTCCTCTTACCCATGTTAACTTAAGTTTTAAGTAGAAATAACTCGGATTCTTTTTGTATAAACCGAAGTCCAATTTACTAATATGTTTAGGAAGGTAGTTATTTCAAATACAGTTTACTTGAGGTTGAGTTTAACTAGTTTCTCGTTTGTCAGCAAACTTTAAAATTACGGAAACAATTTTGACATTAACTTTCAAGATTGTGTTTTCTTTCCACAAATGTTATAATACAAAAACATTTTCGTCAAATTTGACTAATCTGGCGCTAACTGTTAATCGCTTGAACATACAGGAAGGGTCAGAAAAGTGAATACATCCCCTTTTGCAAATATCTTTCACCACAGAAGGAGCAAAAAAAGCAGAATAGGGTGGAATGTGTGGGATGGACAGCATAAAACTATTGGCATTTACTGTTTTCTGCAGTTAAAATTCAGTATGCAAAGACAGGTGAATACGTCCAATGGTGGCTCACTGGCCTGAGATCTTTCAATCCTTAGCTGGAGCAGCCTTGTCGTAAGTGAATCATTCACCCAGCGGGCTCGCTCTTTTAGAGCCCAGCAACAGCTCAAAGGCTAAATGGCTCAGCTGACCTTTGACTCACACTCAGATTCTTACCACCACATGTCATCGTGTGATATGAAAACACTCCCAGGTGTGTAAGTGTAGTACACATGTCACTGGGTATTTATTAGACAAGATAACAATCCAATGGATAAAGCTGCTTGAGCATTTGTCATGCAGCAAACTTTCCCTTAAAGGAAACAGTATATATAATTTCCCAAATGTTTTTTGTCTAAAAATCACTGCAGATAGACGATAAAAAGCCAGAGTGCCAGCATAAAAACATAAAACAAAACTCTTCAAACTACATGAGAATTAGTTCCTGTGTATTAGCTTTTTTTTGTTTTTTGTCGATTAGTGTCAGCTGACTTCCACTATTATTCAGGTGACAAAATAATATGATTACACAAATGCCGCTGATTCTTTTCAACTCACATCACATTTTGGTTATGCAGTAAATTAGCAAAAATGGAACAAATAATGCATTTCTCTCTCTGGTGGAATATCTGGATTCTTCTTAATCAGCTTGGTCCGCCCTCGTCGGTGACTTCAAGTACTAACCTCGAGCTGAACTTCCAACACTACAAAGCATCTAGGCATACAATTAGTTGGGTGGTACGAGTAATTTATGAGAACTGGACAGTGGGGTTAATGTCATTTGGGCAGTGCATGAGACTCCACAGCTCAAGGATCCACTGATACTGACAAAAGCTTTTTAATGCAGCGGCTTATGACTTTTTCCCACAGTAGTGGGTATGTTGTCTCATTGGCGCAACCTTCTTTCTCACCAACGAATGTTACAATTTTCAGTGAATCGCGCTTAGAATAAGTGTGAATCACAAATAGGCGGGGCCAGGGATAAATTATCGGATTGTGAGTTGCCCTGTCGCTTGCTTATTTAAATGATCCGCTATAGACTCCACTCATTACATTCTTCTGCCGAATGCTTATTATGCCTTTTAGACCAATTAAAAATCTATCAAATCTCTGTTTAATAACACCAGAGGAAGTCCAAACCAGTTTCTTGATGAGTTAGCTACGCAGTAATGGTCACAGTTGGCTTAGTGCTGTCAGGCTAAGATGTATGAGTCGGCGTGCAAAGCGGGCATACGTTCATGGTAAAGATGGGAAATGTTATTACAATTTGATTGTTGATGATGTGTAAGGAGTGGGGGCCTTTGCTCCGGATTAGCATTTCGGGTTATACCGGACTATTTGTGTGTACATGTCACCCCATTTTAAACACTGTAAACAAAGGCTATCCATCATAAGCGTCCAGCATCCTAATTGCTTCCAGAGTCCGCTGGTTAGCACACAGTTCAATCCCTAGCTTCTGTACCAGTTAGATCAAACAATCATGTTCACATTTATAGTCATCTATTTTCATTTATGGCGCGTAAACTTGAAAGAAGTTTGTTTACTGGATCCAAATGATAATTACTCTAATCTCGCTCATCAAGTATTTTGAACTGGGCCTCAAAAGCAGTTTTTTCATCTTCCCCATAATGCTGAAGCCATTATAATCGGAAATGATCTTTGTTTCAGTATGAAAATATATGTGATATTGTCAAGAGTGGGCGGCATTGGGTGCACGGGTCATTAGCATGTTCCATGATTCAAAGTGGGGGTTTTTTCCAGATGTTCAGGTTTCTACCAAATTCGGAGTAACATCCAGTTAATTAAATGCTGGAAAGTGTCTGTAATTGGGAATGCTAATGATTGTCTTTATGTGCTTTGTAATTGGTGACCGTTTCAGGTTATATCATGCCTCTTACACTAAGCTCACAGAGTAGTAGTACTTTGATGATGAT
Organism: Stigmatopora nigra; assembly: GCF_051989575.1. Lineage (NCBI taxonomy): Eukaryota > Metazoa > Chordata > Actinopteri > Syngnathiformes > Syngnathidae > Stigmatopora > Stigmatopora nigra. Next base: position 3,098,839 of record NC_135510.1, on the reverse strand, counting down.
GATTGGACTTTTTGGGGAGGATGAAGCTTTTTCCATGAATAATATAAAGTTTAGTACATTACAATATAAATATACTCATCAAGGGCTCTGTCATTGTCTGTCTTTCATCAAGTTAATGACGTTTCTTTTTAATAAACCAGACTTTTTCTTACTATTTTAGATCCATACTTGCAGTCATTGAGACATACTGATTACAATTTAGTATTTTATTCCAAATTGCAGGTTTAACACCTACTCCCCACTTCATTCAAGACCTTTAGTTTAATATTTCAACTTAATTTTTTAAATATTTTTAACTCTAGGAACAATTTTAGACTACCTGGAATCGACGAAAAACAGAGGTTCATATAATTGTTGCTCCGAAGAAAGAATTGCATTATTGAAAAGAACATCAAGACAAAATATGACTTGCTTATCCATTTCCAGTTGAACACATTATTGCAATGTTATGACCACTTACTCTTCCAACCACATGTTCATTGACTTTCCAAACAGTCATTTCAAAGCATAAGAAGAAATTGATGCACCAATGCAATATTGCAATTTAATTCACTCGGTTCTTTCACATTGATTTTTTTTCTCCCTGTAAAAGCTCCCACCAGTGCATTAATATTGCAGCACAATTAGTTTGCCCATTACTAAATTACCGGCAGATTAAAAGTGGAACAGCACAGTTCATAACCCGCCCTGCATAACTGCCAGAAAGGAAATTAATATGGATTCGAGTTGTTCCTGAGAGACGAGCGCGGTAAAACAATCCATAAGGAGGAAGTCCTCAGTGCAGGCGCGTTGGGTGTTTCCTGTCAGCAATGGGGCTGCCGGGGTAATTAATATGGCCTTTAATTAGATTTGCATATGAACGTCAATAAGCAGCGTGGAGGGCGCTCGATGTCGGTGGGCCACGATGCGTTATGTGTTTATACTGCGCTTTAATCCCAATGCTCCCAATGTGAGAATTCGATAAAGCATATTAAAACGATGAATTAATTTGGTGAAATAATGGAAAATGGAAATAATTGTTTGGTAACAAATGACGGATCAGACCGTAAGTAGCAAGTATATGCTTAGGTGGAAGATTTAGTGGTATGAAATGTGGTATTCCTTCTTGCGTACAACGCAGTTTTAGATTAAAAAAATGCACTCATCCACAGTTTCCATGTATGATCCACAAAAATTAAAGTATGGTATTATTTGCCTCGTAATATATACTCATTTAGGTTTTTTTTTCTTTGATAAATAAGGTAGTATTTGTTGTGATATCTTGTATCTGCTAATTTTGAGTCCTTAGCCATATCCTTTACCTTTAGAGGTATGAAATGATGGGGTATTCTTTATTCTATATTGTATGGCCCCTGTGAGATTGGCCTTTAAAAAAAACTACTCATCCACAGTTTGCATGTATCGATCCACAAAATGGTATTTTTTGCCTCGTAATATATACTCATTTTGTTGTGATATCTTGTATGTTCTAATTTTGAGTCTTTAGCCGTATCCTTTGGTTATTGGGACGTAGAACAGTCTAAAATGTTCACGAAATCCCCCAAAAATACAAAAAATATTAAACACAAATGAGTTGCTCGGACAGTTGTTCAATGTACTTTGCAGCCATCGTCCCAAAATTAAATAAAATGAATAGGTATCTGTTTCTCATGGCACTCACTCTGTCTCGCTCTGATCTGATGTGGTGATATCAATCAATTTGTACTTCTAGACACAATATGGTTGCCTTTAGTGCTGACTGGTCATTTGAGAAGCCCTGAGAGGTTACAATTCAATCAAGCTTTTTCAGTCACAATCTATCCGTCTTCATCATTTGTCAACTTGTAATAAGGAATTTTTAGATTGCACTCCAATGAAACTGCATTAGTACACTAATATAATTAATAGAATATAACTTTCTTATTGTTGAATTGTAACTTATTAGGCTTCTCAATAGTTTTCATGTTAATGCTACTTTTTTTATTGGCAATAAAACATTATTTTGTCAAAATAGTTTGCTTCACAAACTACATGTATACTTGTTTGTGCTTTTTTCCCTCTTGCACAGATTATTTAAAGTTTAACACCTTGCTCCCACACAAATAGTTCTCCTCACGTTTTTTTTTTTTTTTTTTTGTGTGCATGAATGGTTGAATTATATTTACAGGACTTCAGTGAACATATGCTCGAAAAAAAAGGTGTTTTCTCACCCGAGCTATGCACTTCCTCCCAACTTGCCAAAGTGTCACATGTTGCAGGAACTGATTCTATCGGGCTTATTGAATTCAACAGATTCCAGTGGTCGTAAATTATTTGAAATGTTCATCGATCTCCTGCAGCGATCTTCACAAAAGTCCCAAAAATGTCCTTATTTTTTTCTGACAGTCTTTCACGTTTTTTTTGTCTGTGTCAAGTGGACCAAGTACTGTCATTTGTTGTTACTAATAGGTATGCCATACTTACTTTCGTATTTAATATTGTTAGCTCGTTATAAACTTCGACCAACACATTAGTGTGTTGGACAAATATTTTATTTTTTATTTTAACACCAGCACAAACGTCAACAATGAACCATATATCGTATTTACTCCCATATAAGCCGCCCGCAGATTTTAGCCGCACCCTTAAAATAGTTGAATTTTGCAATTTATCCCGTATAAGCTGCCCCCTGATTCACAATTTTCACATTCATATTCATGGTTTTAATAGGAATTAAATAGGTATTAGCCCTTAGCCAACTTAGCACACAAGAATTAGGAACCAAGTTAAACCAGTAAATCAACTTCGTATTAGCTTCACTCTTGACAAGTACAATTAGTCACTATACAGCTGGTAAGGAAACTGTTTTTTCTATTTAACAAAAGTTCATAATAACACTAGCGTCATTGCTTGCTATATAGTGGTCTACCTGTCCGACTATTTACTCAGCTGGGCCCCGGGGGCCTCTCCTCCTCCGTCTTTAGCGCCAGGCCGAAAAGGGAACGGGGTCGCGAAATATTTCATTTCCCAAGTAAAACATCTCCTCTGGTCACAGTGATGGATGTGCAATCAAGGCCTTAGCACTCATTATTAGCCATGACTCGGGATCCACCGGAGGAAATGAGGGTGCCGGAGAAAAAAAATGTTGTTTATATCTGGCGCTCTGTCACTGTGTCAGCCAATGAAGAGGAGGACGCTGTGAACTTTCAAACTGAGACTCTAAAATCTGATTCAGTCAACCACACCTGCTTCCGTTTGGCTATTTTTTTTTCAAATTCACCTACGCAAATTTGTCACATGGTACCCATCCTTGGCTACTTGCTAAAAAAGTCTACTAATCGCAATTTTTTTTGAGCAAGTCAATGCTAACCTATTTGAAAAATCAATCTATTTTATTAAAATACTCGTTTGTGAAATATTAAGAGCAGACCCATAGGGGGAAAGTTCAGAGGTCAGTAATAGGGTTCGGCAGAAAACTATTGATTCATCGATATATTGCAATATCCCCTCACTTAAATCAATATCGATACAGCAAATTTGATCGAAATTGATTCACCTCGCGACCAGTGGGAAGCACTTTGTGTGATTTGTGTTGTAAGGACAAAACAATGCAATGAGAAAAAGCACAAAACCAGCATGTGTTTGTGAATTTAGCCTTGTTTATTTTAACGGGAATATATTCTTAGATAAATATAAAAATCCACTAGTGTGGTTTCATTCATGCGAAAGGCATTGATTGTTTGGGGAAGTTTGGAAGATAATTTTAAGATATTGTACGTTGTAAGTCTTTTGGTGGTCTTAATTCATGGTATATTGGCAGATTGAACTATACAATTGAAGGCAAGGTGTCAGTAACTTTGTTTAGGGCTTTTGTGGTAGGGTTGAGTCTCGCATCTCTTCTTGATTCTCTTCTTTCGACAGCAGATGGTGCTGCAATGTCTCCACACAACTGCTTTTGCTTCCGCAATTCAGGAGCGGGGGGGGGGTTAAAAAAAAGGCACATTGGGGCTTAGTTCCTGAGTTGAAGCAAATGTTTGTTGAAATAAGTGGAGATTTCCTGGTTTTCCTTTGTGGGGGAAAAAAGGGGTAGTGTTGGGTGATACCTTCCCCGTTGCCTGTTGCCCTTTCTTCCCTCCACCTCCTTCTTGTTTTCCTCTGTCTGTCTGTTTCTCTCTCTCTTTCTCTTTCCTCCATCTTTGACTCTTAGACAGACCAAGGGAATACAGACTGGAATTGAGAGAAATTTCATAGACACACTTTTAAGTCAAAGAACAGGTTTGGGACTTGAAGGCAAGTGCAAATAACTCAACATGAAGTATCGGGTTGATATTCCACGGGATTGGGAAATTTTTTGGTGACTTGTTGGGGTGATATTATCATTTTCTTCCTTGCTATTCGAGGCAGATAAAAGGGGGTGAGTTCGAGGTGGGGAAAAGTCGTCGAGGATCGTTAAAAGGATGACGGCATGTACAGTGGGTGGCAGGGGGCCCTCTGCTAGAGGAAATGGAATGAGAAAGTGCAGCGAGGCAGACCGCTCATTCACCATGACAAATGAGGAAAGGGTTCTATATGTGATACCTGAAACCTTGCAGTGAGGTGTTTGCACCTGCCCAGGCGCCAAACTGGAAGTAATCCTCGCCGGAAACTTGCGACCATTCAGTGCAATGCAACAAAATCCTACAAATGGCAATGCGGGACAGTGACAGAGTACGCACTTAGTTCTTATTACTAAAATCAATCACACAGTTAAATATGTTTACTGTGTTATGAGAGAGTGTGTGGTTAGTGGTACTTGTATGTATGCAATTTGAAGTCACATTTTGGGGATTGGACGGGTGTGGGTGATTAGTTTGTCATTACTATTGTAAATTTGATGTAAATTCTATATATTCTGTGTATAGTCGTTTTGCTTTCGTTAAAAATGTTTTAGAGTTTCTATATAGCCACTTTACTTTTGGAAAATAATTGTATTTAAGGTACTTAAATATTATTTAAAATGAAATAGAGTTCCGTTTTTTTTGTATGGAATTGCAACTTTATTTTAATCCAATTTGAGTTTGTTCTCTTGGTATTATTTTATTTTTGTAATATCACAGTCTTGTAATATTGCAGTCTTGTAATATTTTTTGCAGGCAGGTTTATTTCTCAAATATTCGCATTTTCACATTGAATTAAGAATGCAATAGTGTTACTTAGTTGTTTGATTTATTTTATTCTTTACTTTTTTGTATAGATTTGATTTTGAAATATATTTCTAGTTAGGATTTATTTATGGAATTTTTTAATGAATGTTTACTTCATGCAACTTCTTAAATATATTTTTTATTTACCCCTAAAGTAGATTTTTTTTCTCTCCCCTATTTTTTTTCATTTGGCTTTAAGGTCAATTTGACTATAATCTTCGAATTAAAAAAAATAATAATATTTTTAAAAAGTTATTCTTCCAATCATTTTGTTTCCAATTTTATGACAACTTGAGGGAGCAAATAAGCAGGTAAATAAGACGAATTATTCCTGTGAAAAGCAAAGCTCCAAAATATTTTGTCACTTTACCTTTTCCAAGAGACAACATTGTCGTAATTTTTTCGCTTAAACAAGTAAATCAATGAAAATGGATGGTGCTCCAAAGGTTACGAGGGCATTAATATGCACGTCAAGGAGTTCATGAGCCTTTCAACAAGGCAATCACAAGCGCCATGTCATGTGGCTTCCATTTCCATTAAGTCATATATCAAATTCCACTCGCATATTATTAAATCTTTAGGAAAGAGCTCTGAATTAGAGCTGGCTGGCTACGAGCTGTAATCCAATTGCGTTGGGACATATACATGTGTGTTCACATACATATTCGTGTGTGTTTAGGTGTGTACAGCCGATTCATAGTAATAAAACAGAAGGAAGATTACTTATTGATGCCAAAAGTTAGAATATCAGTCTGTTTTTTTTCCTTAAAATATATAGAAATGCAGGTTTTAATTTCGAATTGGAAGTCATTTGAAAATTTCTTGATTTACTTTGTAGGTTTTTTCTGGGTTATTCGTTGTTGTTTTTTTTAGACTTTTCTTTTGGATTGCAGTGTAAAATAGTTGTTTATTTTCTAGGAATTATATTTTTAAGAACTAGAATGTTACATTCCAGTTTCTCAAAGTTAAGTATATATATATGTATATATTTTTATTTTTATACAATCAAAGACAATGCAAAAATTCCGAATATGACGCAAATTTGAAAAAAAATATTGATTATATTTTTTTGTTTTTTTTTAATTTGTTTTCTTAGAAGTATAAAATTCATATTAATTGCAGATTAAAAATTCTTCACTGCAGCGTATATACTTAAGAATGTTAACATACTTTGTAAAACACATTTTACACTTCAGTGGAAACGAGGTTAGCCTCAAAATGTTCATAATACAATCATTTAGTTTTGATTTATGCGTGTGTGTGAAGCAAGGTGCGTTTTAATACTCGTGTGCGTGTCAACGCGTGTGCATGCATTCGTGCGTACGTGAATGTGTGTTGTTTTATTCTGGCGAAAAGCTTCTGGGTTAATCTCATATTAGTCAAGAAGGTTCATTCTCACTAACAACCTTAGACGTGTGTTTCGCAGGGCGATGCGCTAAATTAAATGCACACGCTGTCACTGGATTACTGCGCGAAACAAACAGTACTGATTCAATCTCGGGAACCCTGGGGTAGTAAAAAAAAAACTGAATAAAGTCAGGCTCCCATGCTTTCAAAGATGGCCTATGTCATTACTTCCACGTTTCTCGTAGAATGCTCTAGTAAGAAAATGAGTAATTGGAGTATTGAGATATGTGTGAGTACTATTTTTACGCTTTTTTACTACTGTAACTCTTGTTTTCAATTGTACCTCAAACCGGACCTCGCATTTCAAAAGCAACAGTGTGCAGAAGGGACATCTGTTGCGTTTATTACAGTGTAAACAATATGTTTTGTATTAAGATTTGACCTTACAATAAGCCTGCTCGTCTTTATAAATCATAGCGAGTTAAATATGTTTTGTAAAGAAGATTAGGTCATCTGGATTTAAAACGTTCATCCCTCCCCAACCATGCTTGCAGTCTCCCGGCAACGAGGGCTAAGAGGGAGAGAGATGTAATCCACATTCATAATCCAATGATTCTCACAAGCTGTTTTTCTGTTGTTATTTACGTTGCATTAATATCAGTCTAATCGCTTTCAAATCGTTGTCTGCGTCGTCGGTATTTAAAGCTTGTGGAAGCTACTCAACCAATTACATAAAGAGCCATGTTACATTGCTATTTTTCCTTCCTTTTTTTCCATCCTCTGTTATATTTTTAGAACTTTACATCTTTTCTCCAGTCACTGAAAAAGTGGACATTTTTCTAACAATGTAATACCACAGACAAATTAAATAGATACATAGACCTAAAACCAAATGGATACATAGACATAAAATCAAGTAGATACATAGACATAAAACCAAATAGATACATAAACCTAAAATCAAATAGCTACATAGCAAAAAAGTTATTTAAATAAGGCAACTTGTAAGGATGCTAAAAAAAATCAATGTAATTAAATAATGTTGATACAGGAATTAAACCACAGTGTTAAAAGAATTAAAGCAAATTCAGACTTTTTATGTATTTAGTATTTATGTTGTAAAAGCTATAGTGTTGTAAAAGTTATAGTGTCAAATTTTGGCCAATTGTTGTAATGTTCAAATTTTATGCTCATGAAACCACAACAATCAACATTTTAATTGACAATGTACACATAATTTTGTTCACTATTAGGCAGAACAACATTTCAATTATTAAACCAATCTACACAAAGTATTTAATGATAAAAAGTATGTTTAATTTTTAACGATATAATGTATCTGCTAGCAAACACACATTTGTACTTAAATATAAATATAACCCACCCCTAAATTAAGACGTTTGTGCTCACTATAACTGAGTCCACATTTACCCAGATTTGACTTCAATTGAGCAGGACCACCATAACAGAGGCCTAATGAATCATAAATACTGATAATTATTTGCTGCATTAATTACAAACAAGTTGATGGGCACACTTGCACTGAGCTGCCTCTTACGATCAGAGCCTCTCAAGCACACTCAATCAACATCACACACCATTACACCAGTTATCCCCTCTTAAAGGCACATGTACAATATCTAACTTGCCAACAGTATATACAATATTTTTCCCTTTAATCTCATACTCATTTCTTCAAATATTCCCAACTCTGTTTAAAAAAGTGACAATACAACGTTAATAGTCCTTGAATTTTCTTACAATGTGTTTCTCAAAGTTTTCGGGAGAAAGAATACGATAAAAAATCACTTGTATTAAATCTGATAATCCGCACCGTGAATTTTATCTTTTGCGCTTAGGTCGGGAATTGGTTTCCCTGTATTTTAGAGTGGTCACACTAAAATAAACTGTCTTTTTATGAGTTCATTTCTCATCCTGATTGTGCTTGATGATTACTGTCCAGGAACAGCATCATCAATGTGCTCTCTCCAGCCGACATGTCCACTGTTATTAGTTGCTATGAGTTCAGCCCGTGCAAATCTGTTAATGCATAAGACCATAAGAGCTTCTTATGTTCCCAGCCGGTCAGAGTGAAGACGCATCAGATTAATATTTGATCATTCAGAAGGGCTCTTAATCAGATTTGCCTATCTCCCCACCCCCCACCCTCGACTACCATAGCCTACCCTCAGCAATTATCATAATTGTCGAGCTAAACGCGCTTGTCTTCGCGACTGCCGTGAGAAGGGGATTCAAGCAGCAACAAATTTAATTAATGCAGGATGGATAGCTGCGATGGCCGGGTGACGCCGACTGGGGTGCCGAGGCCGTTTAACTTGTGTTGGGGAAACATGTATAATGTAGGCTTTTTAGTCCGATTTGCTCATTTATAAATCATGCAATATGGATCATTTTTAATTGATGAAAAGTTTAATTGTCAACAGTGAGTATGTTTTAAAATTGAGGGTTTATGATTGTTGAATGATCTGTTTCTTGTTGCCTCGATTTTAAATCTGCTTACAAATTCATATTTAAAGAAAAATAACGTAGGTAAATAGTTTCTGATTCCTAATTCTGTTTAGATTTAAATATTCCAACTTTGATTTGATTGACATTGAGTTCTGCTGCTAGATGAGATAAGATTTTTATTAGCAACGATCTCAAATTTTGGTTATTTCTAGTTTTGCTTTTGTGGCCAACACAATTATGTATAGGGTCCGATCTGGCCCCGTGCTTTACCTTTGCCTCCTTTATCCTAATGAAATATAGTGCAGTAACGAGGATTCATTCCGATATTTGTTTAACTCTAAATATGTCAACATTATAATGACAAAACTACCATTAAAATAACAATAATAATAATAATGACATGGATTTAGTGGCTATATTTTTCAATCAAATATTTCAGTTTCCATCCAATTAGTTTGAACATGTCATAAGGCCTTTTCTAACTTTTAATACAACAATTGCCGCATTGTGATGGTTGTTTGTCATAAACGCGAACTAAACAAGCGCAGGTTATAACCAGTCACGTCCGCCATCCATCGTGCGCGATGCACAGCACCGCGTGAGGCGACCGCCACCGAGACACTCGGGCCCATTAATCTATGTTGACTGGCTGGAAATTGCATCTTTGTAATGAGTATTAGGTGTGCATCTACATGAATTAAAGCTCAATGAGCCTCTGATTGATCACCTCCTCCCAAACGAGGCCTCCTCCGCGATCATTATTGTTTAAAAGTGACTCAATCATATCGGCATGATTAAAAGTCCTCGCCTCCACCGACAGCCGAGATAAAGTTGAGATGCACTTTGAAGAATTGTGTCTGTATCAGTGAATTCTCTCGCTCCTGTTGTGTAGCTTGATGATTTGGTGCCTATACTGGATGTATTAAATGCAAGTGCAATTCAAATAGCAAAATTATGAATTAGCAAAAAAACCTACCGTATTTTCACGACTATAAGGCGCACTTAAAAGTCTTAAATTTTCTCCAAAATAGACAGGGCGCCTTATAATCTAGTGTGCTTTATATATGGAAAAAAAATCAAATGTGTCATTCATTGAGGGTGCGCCTTAAAATGTGGTGTGCCTTATAGTTGTGAAAATATGGTAATATGGCAATACGGAAAGTCATGCCATATTAAATGGAGCTTCATATAGCCAGACATAACTTTTATGTTCTTGTTAAAAATGCAAGCGGAAAAAAAACATTCATAATACCACTAACGTAAAAATGTAGTAGTTTTCGTACAAGTTCCGATAAAATGGAAACACAATTCAGTATAATAGCAACCAATGCGACTTCATGACCGTCTTATCGGCGATTTGGCAATTTGTTATCTTTTGAATAATTCACAGCACAGTTTTTTTCCGTTTTAATTTCTTTTATTTTGTCAGCAAATATCCGAGCGAATACATGGCGACCCCGGTGTGCCGCAATCTGCCGATTTTTATGACCGACGTGCCAAAAGGCAGATTGTCCAGAACGTTTGACGCCATCTGCAGCCTGCCGGAGATAATTAAAGTATATAAATTAATCAAGCACAATTAATTAGACGTTTTATGTTCACAGTAGTACATCTTTGCATGTATAATTTATATTTATTGATTTGCTGGGGATTCATTAAGGCACCACGATAACAGGCGATGCATTTGAGAGGAAAATGCACAATTAGCATGCAGTAGCGGTTAATTGATAGATTGGCGTCCGCTCACCGTAGATATAAGGTTATGTAAGCTGTCATAAACACTCAGAATCGATGATGAATATGCCATATCTCTGGCCGATTCACAATTTTTAAACGAGTAATGGGAGCCTGATAGACATGTACAATTTACGGTTTAATCAGAGCAAAGAATTTACGGCAGATTCCCAGAAGCAAGCGCTATGATTGGTTGCCATAAGTGCTGCGGTCTTGTGTTATTTTCTCTGGTCAGCAACCAATATGACTGAGCATTTTGTGTGTGTGGGTTCTGTTTTTTTTCTCATCGACTGCGCTGACATCGTTCATCACCGCCTGCTTTGCTTTTTGCGCCGAGAAGTAGAGGAAGCGGCCGTGATATTTTTCTCCTCTTCACAATAAAGCGTAAAGCATTACTTTGACTACCGTATTTTCACAACTATAAGGTGCACCGCAGTATAAGGCGCACCCTCAATGAATGACATTTTTCCATATATAAGGTGCACTGTAATATAAGGCGCACCCTCAATGAATGACATTTTTCCCATATATAAGGTGCACTGTATTATAAGGGGCACTGTATTATAAGGTGCACTGTATTACAAGGTGCACTGTATTATAAGGCACACTGTCTATTTTGGAGAAAATTTAAGACTTAAGTGCGCCTTATAGTCGTGAAAATATGGAAATTACTATTGACTTCCAGGTATGAAGCACTCACTACACAGTCACCTCTAGAGCCAGCCATGATTGATGTTTTGGATTTTTTTGTATAAAATCTTGCAGTAGGGGAGGAGCTATATGATGGAAGATTTTATAAACTAAGATGGCATCTGCATATTTAATAGTATTGTTTCAGTTCAGGTGTTTGTGTTTTTTTAATATCCGACAGTGGTGTTTTTTGTTTTAGTTTTTTCCATATATAAAGCGCACTGTCTATTTCGGAGAAAATTTAAGACTTTTAAGTGTGCCTTATAGTCGTGAAAATACGGTACTTAGCTCACACAATACCGGCCATTCCAGTTGAAATGGATTTAACTTCTATAACTGTTTATAGCAGGAAATGAGATCAGATATGAGTAATAAGATAATTAAGAGGTGAAAGGATCTTGCAAAATATATGTATTTGTTTAAGAACCCATTCATACTGATGCCAGATCATTGAGATATCTTTGTTTGGGCTAATAACCCAAAGTTCCTGACACAATATTCCAGCACCAAATCATTAACAATGATACATTGATCCCCATGCTAAAGAAAGTTTTGGGATTCGGATCACTTTACTTTCACTTCAGCCAAAGTTTAAACACAACTCAAGCACGTTTACGACTGCTCACCAAGCCCATAATCGGAAGCGGAGTCATGGAAATGGGTTAAGCCTCCTTGAAGCTCCTTGTTGCGGCTAAACATATTTTCTCGATACTGTCACTACATGCGGCGTCTCGCACAATTCATGTGGCCACAGCGATATAATTAGACAAAATAAGACGCAAAGCTTTATGGTCACCACATGTTGCCGTCTGTGTGGAAAGCAGCTTCTGTGGATTTCCGCTCTCCACTTTACATCCTGTAATGTGTTTGGTCTTTTCAACCTACATATACATTATGTTGGCTTAAAGATGGACCATAATTATAACCAAGTCTCAATCTTTGTTATGTACAAAGTCTGTGAAAAAATGATTCAATGTAAGTGGCTTTACAGAGAGAGGGCTTTGTCTGAATTAATATTTCTTTAGTTTTTGACGTAAAAAAAAGGTGTAAGATAAAATTTTACATTTTGTAGGGAAGGGAAAAGTTTACAAACATTAATGTGGAATATTAGGACAAAAATACTATTTTAGAAAGTGCTATTAATATTTAAACAATTACCCCAATACATGGGCAGCAATAATGAAGAAAAAAAACAATTTTAAAAAATAAGTCTACAACCAAATGTTAGGGTCCACATTTTAGTACCTTTGTTTTTTTACAATGTTATTCAGATATTTTTTAAATAGCATAAATTCATTTTATTAAGTCATGGTTATTTTTATAGCCTTAAATCACTTTAAGGCGTTAAGATATGATATGTGTAGTCAATAAAAGTTTTTGGAAACAAAAAAAAAAAAAACAACATTCCCTGATCAAAACCCCTTTTCGACTCAAAGTAAAGAAATATAATATAATTTCACTCAGTTTCCGACTAGTTTAGGCTGTAGCCCACCTTTTAACCTGAAGTCAGATTTCAATATGCATTAATGGGAACTTGTGACAAATACGTGAGTGCTGCTAACTGGCTTTAAATGGTTACCATTATTTTCCGTACATGTTTTGCCGATACTTTTAAACCAATAAAAATAATACTGAAAAAAATCTGTAAATTGGATAAATTATATTGCATTAAACTGAGCCCTGCTGGTCCCTCCTCTCACGGTTTGCAAATATATACAATGCCTTATGACGGGCTCAGTTTCTAAAGAGCAGAAATATTTGCCTTGTGGTTTGACATACAGCAGCCAAAAGGCACCTTCATATACCCGACCCTTGTATCAAGGCCGATCTTATGACCCTATCCAATACTTTTGGAGAAAATATTTACTTAGCATACATGTTGTGCATCTTTAGGAAAAGATCCATCATCCCCGCCAATGTAGAAAGTGTACATGTAGATTTTAAGCGGACTTGCAGCTGTGTGCCAGACACAACGCATATTTGCCCTGCGTCTCAGACAATTTCCTCCTCTTGTGTCACACTAAATGCTTACAGAGACACCGCCCCCTCTATTTAAGCTTGCAGATATGCGCCTCACATGCGGAAGAGGCGTCTTGCCTCCTGGTGATTTCTTCCAAATTGGGATCTTTTTCTTTTATTTTTTACACCTGTTGTCTACCACCTTCAGTGCATCTCCCAAGGCGGTCTGTGATGCTTTGGGACAGATGTGGAACACTAAAGTCCAGTATGACATCTGAAGGGGGGTGGTTTCCTGAAAATAGTTCAATTGTATTCATGAAAATGGAAACTGATAATTAGTAAAATAACACTGAGAACTATTATTGGATTGGATTGGATAACATTATTCATCGCGTATTTGGGAAATTTCGTTGTCGCAGTAGCAAGAGGGTGAGGATGCAGATATAGGAAAGGCATTTTAGACATAAATAGATAGGTAATAAGTTAATAAATAAATACATGAATAAATATATAAATAAATAACCGTCTTGCTATATATACACATACCTATATATAAACACATATACATACACATACATATATATAAACACATATATACATACACATACATATACAAACACATACATATATACAAACACATATATACATAAACATACATGTATAAACACATATATACATACACATACATATATAAACACATATATACATACACATACATATATAAACACATATATACATACACATACCTATATAAACACATATATACATACACATGCATATATAAACACATATATACATACACATACATATAAGCACATATATACATACACAGATGTACATGCATGATACGGTAGGTCCTAAAACAGCCATTTTTTTGTTATTATATTGTATTGTGAATGAAACTATAGGACCTATAGCCCTTTAACACATTTGTTTCCCCTCTTTTGTTTAACCTCCATGGCCCACCCGTTCTTTTTAAAAATCAAATGTGGCCCTTAAGCATGAAGCTTTGCCCAACCCAGCCTGGTGTTGTGAATAATGCACAAGATTGCTCCCAGAAGAAAGCGGTAACAGGAACCCTTTGACCTTCCCACTCAGCTGTAGACTCCCTTCGCTCTCATCTCGCCCGAGTTACCGGGTTAGCCGTATTGACGCTAGACGGCACCACGCGGTCCTCCGACCTGATCACATTTCCTTTCTGAGGTGTCCCTCCCGAGAGGGAGCCATTTTTTTTTTGCAGGGTGTGTATATAAGTAAACTGCAGGTTCAGGCTGGGAGGTCAAATCAATCTCTGCTATTTATTACAGAGAAATGTGACACCCCATCTTAAACGTTCCCGTCCCCTGTGATTTAGCCTCATGTCTGCGGTACGTCCCTGCAATGTTTGTGTGCCAGCGATGCAGAGGTGTGGGGGGGAGAAATGCACCGTTTTATGACCAATGTGCCAAATTGTCTAGTCCCCTCCCCTTCTTTTTCCTTCTCGCTCTCTTTGACCTGCCTCTTGTAAACAAAGATGGGTTAATATGCTGCGCCTAGACAGTTTTATGTAAAGCTTTTAGGCTCGGTGTATGTATCATATTTACTGTAAGTACACTTCAAAAGCCAAAGCAAAGGACTAATGCAACGTGAATCAGAAGGCATAATAGTCACGCTCAGGTCAACTGGGGAAAACGGCAAGTAAATATGATCCCTGGCTCTGATTGTTTTCTTCTTGATGTATTAAGGCAGTGTTTTCTTCACTTTATTGAGCCACTGCACTTATTTTACAGTAGAAAAAAATGTCACAGCAAGTCACAATGTTAAAATGTTCCAAAAAGTATATAAGGGGACTAATATGTTGGGTATTGGAAGATAATTAAATTGTTTAGTACTGTATGTCATTGTATAGGAGGATTATTTTGGAACCAATTTGTTGAAGTTGTATAGTTTTCCCAGAGTACACCTGATGATCCTTGCAGGTCACAAAGGTAATGTGGGAATCACAGTAGCAGTATGGTCTTACAAGGTGGATATGCAGGTCAGGATATGCTAATTAGAAACATTGGTAGTCCAGACATTTTGCCATAGTTTGTTGGAAAACAGTATGTGGAACGATAGGCTACATTTATTTTCAATTTTTTCTTAGACAACTGCATATTTGATACATATTGGGAGAAGGCAAGATAAAACTTCATTTAAACAAATGCAGAGTTAAAGATGCAGCAAATAAATTCACATTCATTTTTCTAATGTTGAATTTTCTTGGTTATAATCTGAGTTTATCAAGTACTTGTTGTAGTGGTTTTACATTTTCAATAGAATTTTTTTGGTTTACATCATTCTTATCGTATCTTTAAGAAATATATACCTGTTTTTATTGGACAAGTGCAAAGAAAATAATAGAAGTACGTAGAGATTTAGATTTTCGCTAACACTTTTAGGTAAAGTTAAACATGCTTAATTTTCATTTTCATTTGTGTATTCAGAATTTAAAACAACTCAAAAACTAGATTCTTTTTACGCTTGCACAAATGAGCTCTGCTCAAGTAAACAAAATAACATCAAGTGCCAAACATCATTGAACAACCAATTTGTAAACTCCTTCAAGGTCATGCTCGAAAAGCTGCGTGAAAACTACATCTCACTCAATTTTGCTCACTTTCACAACCTTAGACAAATGAAACTGCAAAATAAAAAACAAACAACATTTTTTTGTCGTACTGAATTAACTTATTATGCTCAGTAAAACCAGAGCTTAAGACTCCTGATATCTTGAAAAAAAAATACTATTTCCAACCCCCACCTACTCCATTCCCAAGATCAGCTAACCTCCCTACGAATAGCATCCCTTGATCCCCTGAAGATCATGCACTCCTACTAAATATGCTACCTGTGGACAAACAATGGATTTTTCCATCATAATAAGTTGAGGATGTCATTATGGGTAGTTAATGGGCGGTCGAGCACAGATACACGGGAAGGCTTTCTTTTGATCAGATCCGTGGGGTTAATCCACGTGAAGAAATAATGGCGGTCCGGGCAGGAAAGGGGGGTGTGCTATCGAGCCAGGGATGGAATTTACAGCCGAGGGGGCTCAGTAAAAGGATGATTTTTAGAGCCTCTCGCCTCGTATTGAAGTCAAGACTGTCTGACAAGTCGTCAATGAGGCCCCGGTGCTGTACTAAACTAATGAAAGCTGCGTTTGATCTCCCTTGAAAAGGTTCAATACCACTCCTGCTATTATTTAAGTCCCTAGCCTGTTTTCAAATCTGGGGGAAAAAAAATCGTTAAATTGCCCAGTCAAGTAAAATCTGTCTAAGTATTGGACTGGGAGGAAATATCTAAAACACTTATAATGTATCCCAGCTGATTGTTTGCAATAGATGCTTCCTGAGAACTTTATTATTTGACTGCTGCTTTAGGTCCAGTTGATAGTCACGACCATCATTTGTATATTCCAATTTACAGTTACGCAAAAATGAAATGTTATACTTTGCCTAAAAATGGTAGTTTGCATGTGCCTACTTTAGATACTTGGATTTATTTATTTTTTGCACTTAAAACCATCTATATACTTCTTAAAGAAACGATTAGAATGCTGTAAGCCAAACAATTCTATTAAAAAATGTAAAAAGACTAACAATTACTTGATAAACTCCGATTATAACCAACTAAATTAAACTTTAGAAATATGAATGTGACTTTATTTGCAGCACTTTTAATTCTACATTTGTTTAAATGAAGTATTATCGTAAAATCACACTTATTCTCCCTAAATTCATAATCTTTCATAGAAAGCTACAGTATAATGTTCAACATGCTTACCATGTCATCCAATCACTGCATCGATATTTAAACTCAAATCAAGATGAACTAGTTTAATCAGTAATTTAGCAAAGTGATGTATTTAATGGTCAATAGTGTGCTCAATAAATGACCTTCATTACCTAAAGTTGCCGGCCGGCACTTGGTTAATTATACCAAAGTAATGGTGATCAGTTCTTAGCTTTGCCTATGAAGAAAGTTCTAAGCCTCTGAATAGAGAAATTAACTAAAACATATTTTATAAACGTGTAAATAAGCGGACAATCGATAGGGGGCAGTGGTGGTAAAATCTCAACATATGGTGGCATGTCAAATAGCTAGTGAGATGCAAACTGTCAGAAGAGAGAACCCGGGGTCAAAGCCTGCTAATCCTCACATATATCTTCCCCCTAATTAATCCTGATTAGCACTTTTTTAATCGGACCGCTCTGGCTTTCCTGGAATAAAGTGACACTTACTAATGAATTAACCCTGCAATTTCTACAAGTGCTTCACTATTGCCTGCATGTGCTGGTCCTTTGGCCCTTAGCCCCCCACATACACCAATGCTGGGTAGCAGGCAGCCTCTTGTCAGTTTTAAAGTGGCGTGTGGTCCGGCACGGGCTAACTACTAAATGCCCGAGTCACACCTGCACTCTTTTATAGGATCTGTCAAATCACTGGTTGTAATGTTGTGGAGGAAAGGTTTAAGGATCAGAGGAAATGCATGCAAGGCTGTTGCATGTCTGAGGGTGGCCGAATTGTACTAACAACTATTTGCTATAACTCCAAATCGTAGTCGAATTTTGGCAATATGGTAGGAGCAGAAGTCTTCTTCCTCGGTGGTTTTATAGTAGTTGGAAACAAAATTCCAAAGTATACTCATGGCATTAGCGCATTGTTTGTTCATAGTAGTTCCTTTATCGGCTAATATAGCAGTAGCAGAAGTCTCCTTCCTTGGTGGTTTTATAGTAGTCGGAAACAAAATTCCAAAGTATACTTATGACATTTGCGCACTGTTTGTTCATCGAAGTTAGTTTATCGGGTTAGGGGTCAGGGTTAGGGTTGCCATATTTATGGCAGTAGCAGAAGTATTCTTCCTCGGTGATTTTATAGTTGTCGGAAACAAAATTCCAAAGTATACTTATGATATTAGCGCATTGTTTGTTCATAGTAGTGCCTTTATCTGTGACTGTTCATATACTAATATTGGTATCCATGCAACACAAATTTCCAGCAAAGCACTAGCCCGAGAAAAAACCTCCATACCCTAACTGGAGTCCTACCTTGGCTAGCTCTTCATGTGCATTTCCTGAAAATACATTTTATGGAGTGCTACAACACTGCTATGAAAGCATTGTGGGTCTAGTCTAAATCCAATGAGGCATGTTAAGGTGTGAGGTTGATAAACAGATTGCTGACCCCAACATTTTTCTTTCGGGTCAACACCATCCGGCCGGCGGCCAAGCAATTTACAGGCCTGCCCGTAATGAACTCTGGTCTGTGGCTGTTTCTCCCTTATTTGAGAGGGTCCATCCCTGAAAGATGGGATCCTGTGAAGCAATGATTGCTTCCACGATGAGGTGAGAAGACCGACAGAGACCCTGCTTGTGGATCCCTCTCCCATGGATTCTCTCCAACGAGAACAACAACAGAAAAAAAAAACAATAGCCTGCTGTCGTCCACTGGCTGATGTGCCTTTGATCAGCCAAATGAAGGCTGCTGGCATTTCTCATGGAGAGGAGATTGCTTATCGATCTATATCAAAATATTCATGCTAATCCCGGCCGGCGGAGACTTATTTTCAAGAAGGGCTTGGCAATCAGAGCCGCCGCGCTGTCTGGACCAATTCGCCGAGCCGGGAAGTCTAATCAGCCCCGGGTCCTGCAGTCAAATGCACTTTGCTGTTTAAATTTGGACCCCTGACATTGATGGAGGAGTCCTAAGAAAGGTGTTGACAAACTAAATTGTTTGTTGCAGCACTATTTTGCCAGAGATCAAGTTCAAAGTAATGCGCAGTGAATTTGTTCATTACTCGGGAGGGAGGGGTGAGCTGGCTAAGGCCCACCAGCTCGCTACTGTAGATCGACGACTGTTTCAGGAGCAGGGGGTCTATAGGGAATTTGTTGGGCTTGTTGATGTTCAGGGGACAGTCTGCGGGATTAGGAACCTTTTGTGTTGTCTGTGGGACAATCTTTGGTTTTTGGATTATTTTAGAAAAAATATATTGTTAGTATCTATATAAAATATCCTTAGTCAGTGCCCTTCCACCATCAATGATGCATTAATAACTTACAAGGGCCAAACTGGCTCAATGATAGACTTTTACAGTGCACTGTTTATTAAAAGTGATTGTTAATCTTGAAAAAAATTACATGTTATATAGATATTTATATATATTACAAATCTATATATGAAAAAATATACTGTTATTTAAAATGTGTTGCCCAAAAATAATTGCATTTATAGAGGAAGGCCCAAAACGTACGCAAATTGCAAACGAAAGTAAGCCGTGTTGGTTTAAAACAGCTGTTTAGTGCAGATTTCTGGGCTTGTACTTTGAACTCCAGGAAATCACTAAAAAGAGCTCCAATCACAAGCAGGTATCCCAGACAGATGGTACATACCAAATTGCCAAGCTTTTTGGCATTCCTCATTTAATGTGGGTGGAGCATGGCATCATCCGTTGATAATCCTTTGGAGGATTTGCCTTGAAAAAGGTGGTCCAAAAAGGCCCTGTACAGTAAATTGTCCCTGTTGATAAATCTGTTGTACTGAAAATAATAGAGACAAATGATATTGATAAATGAAAATATCTTATATTCTCAAGTGTTATACATTTATTTTAAATGAGAAATCTCACCTAAAATGGTACGTGTTTCTCATATGTTGTAGCAACTCGTTTCTTTAAGTGGCTTAAATATATAAGTACATTATTTTTACGGGATACAACATAATAGACAAAAATGTCATAGTGATATGGGTTGTATGATTTGATGTTTGTTGAATTGAGGATATATTCCTGTGTCCATGTGTGGACACCCAGAAAGCTTTCTTGATCACAGATTAAGTTTCCTGACTTCCTGTGGCATAAAAAGCTCCTCCTTCCTCTGTCCAGTGACGCAGGGCCGTCCCTTCCAAAGCTCTCCCGATACGTTAATACTGTCATGCAATTATTGCGCAAAGAAATCAGCAAAGAAAAAGCATTGCCAGCGCAGAGAGATTATCCTGCTGTAAAGTTCGAAGGGCTAATGTGTTGCCATATGGCCCAGATTGTAATGGGCGGGGTCATTCATACATCAAGTATTAGTGTCAGGTAGGGATTAATGCTCATTGCTCCGACACTGTACTTCACCTGCACGTTGTTCTTGCTTAAACACTGTTAGATTTTGTTTACAGTATTACTCCACTGAGATTTTTTTTTTTTTTTAAATTCAATATCCCTCACCCCAAAATGACCTGATTTGTATTACCCCAATTAAAGGATTTTCCAGGTAATTCAATCTAGTCATTTTAAAGAATAAAATCAACGTCAAAAGAAAAAATAGTCATAAACTAACTCTCAAAATTTGTTTTGGCATCAGGATTATTTATGGGGGGGGCACTGAGATGACCACTGGGTCTCTTCTGAGAAATACATTGATCTTAATATTTTCTAATTTCAATTCTTGTTGTAGTTGTGCCACCCATGCAGACTGTCCATAAGGCAAAATGTTTCGTTTATCATGTCTAATTTGATCCAGTTTGTATGATAGGAAGTCAAATGTCGAAAACAGAAAATAAGAAACCAAATAAATACAACAGACTTTACATTTTGGCCTGTCTATTGGTCTGGAAAAAGAACTCATCTGAGACTAATGGACAAACAAGGTAAATTTTAATCTTTGGGTGACTTGTGGTTGGAATGTTTCATCTTAACTTAAAGAGCAATGCAAAAAAAAAATTGTATCTCTATAATTCCTATTATTCCTTCTAGTTGTGAACCCAGTAAACCCACTAAAGTAGAGAGAAGTGGTATCTTAAAATCATGCTTTCCATTTATGTTGCCTCAAACTGTAAATGTGTAAAGAAAAGAAAGCCCGGTCACACATTCTGATCTTCGTGACGCTTTCATGGAAAATAGCTTCTTTTTACAACACTGTTTTTGCACAAGCAGACCGATTAGCGAGATTATTTGTTGCATTGCCGTACATCCTGCACTGGGGTGATTTACCCACACACTTAAGGCCTCCAATGTGAACACTGCACAGTAATCAAGATGTGTTTTTTTTTATCTGATATTCATTTTATATGGATTATTATTCATCCAATATAGCCAACCTAAAAAACATGCTGTAATTTGACAGTGAGCAGGATGGTGGCCAGCATAACCGTATATTATTTGATTATTGCCGTTGTTAAAAGCATTTTAGCGCTGCCTCTGTCGCTTTGTAAGGAATGTGCATACAGTAATTTTTGGCACAGGCAGTAATTGTTACGGATGTGCATCGTTTTAACGGAAGTAGCCCCCA
This sequence comes from Stigmatopora nigra, assembly GCF_051989575.1. Lineage (NCBI taxonomy): Eukaryota > Metazoa > Chordata > Actinopteri > Syngnathiformes > Syngnathidae > Stigmatopora > Stigmatopora nigra. The sequence continues at coordinate 3,077,205 of NC_135510.1, read as the reverse complement.
GTGTACCCACCCGCCTTGCCATCTTTTGTTCTTCACCTAGTGCCACCTCAAACCAAGTACTCCTTCAGGAGGCCGGACTAATGACTGTTCAAGTACCGTATTTTCACGACTATAAGGCGCACCGCATTATAAGGCACACCCTCAATGAATGACATTTTTCCATATATAAAGCGCACTGTATTATAAGGCGCACTGTATTATAAGGCGTATTGTATTATAAGGCGCACTGTCTATTTTGGAGAAAATGTAAGACTTAAGTGTGCCTTGCAGTCGGGAAAATACGGTAATTGCTATTGATTTCCAGGAATGAAGCACTCACTACACAGTCACCTCTAGAGCCAGCCATTGTTGATGTTTTGGATTTTTTTGTGTAAAATCTTGCAGTGGGGGAGGAGCTACATGATGGAAGATTTTGTAAACTAAGATGGCATCTGCATATTTAACAGTATTGTTTCAGTTCAGGCGTTTGTGGTTTTTTTAATATCCGACAGTGGTGGTTTTTCGTTTTTGGTTTTCTGTTTTTTCCATATATAAGGAGCACTGGATTATAAGGTGCACTGTCTATTTTGGAGAAAATTTGAGACTTAAGTGTGCCTTATAGTCGTGAAAATAAGGTAAATACCTTAATTATCTCCTTGTCTGAGCCCCATTGATTGTTTTTTTTTGGGCCAATTGACACGAATGCCAGTCCTGAGGGACATACATAGGTCACCTTGAAACATATGAAGTTATGTGTCGGTGTTCAACATATGTCAGACGGCAGGAAGGGGATACACAGGTGTTGCCGCTGCCTATCACCTTGTGAACAAACAGCAGTTGTTGGCGCCGGCGTAGACACGAGAGAAGGCGGGGCTGATTCACGCGCGAGTGACGCTGCATGGCAGATGGATGCACTTCTTCATATGTGTAAATAGTTGCAGGGAGCTATTAACATACCTCCATGCAGATGGCAAAGCATAATAAAGTACAGGCGATAAAATGGGGGGGCCGCTGACGCCTAGCTGATGTTTGTTCTTTTTTTTTGGTCTTTTTTTAACATACAGTGCAATATGTTCTCTTTCGGCACAAGGGCGATATAACTGGCGGGGAAGGGCTGGGTGTTTAGAAGCATTTGTTGTGAATATAAATAGTAAATAGTGTTTTAGTATAAAATTGTTTGGGATTGTAACTTCATTGGTGTAATTTGACTTTTTTGGTAATTTTCCATGGGCATGTTTTGTGAAAGGCTATAGTTAAAGATGAATATTGCTAGATAATAGTTGGACCTGGACCTGTCTGTCCTACTCACAGTTCGGAGATTGTTGGTTTAATCCTTTTACTGATTCCAATGCCTGGAGGAAAAGGATGACCCCCCCGCAAAGCCTCTTTCAGATTCAGAGTGTGAAAGACAGGTGTTAAAAAAGGGTGTGTGTTGTGAGAACAAATAAAAAGGCTGGGGTGTGCGTATATGGCGTCAGCATCCAGATGTGCCCTCAATAAGTGTTCCTTTGCATTGGCAGTGCCCAAGGACTCGTCTGTCTGCTGCCGCTTGTGGCAGAAGGACATCAAAAAATGACAAAACTACTTAGACTTTCTACTTAGGGCAGAAGTAGTCATACCAAATTAAGACTATTTACTAATGGGTAAGATTAATTCCATTAAAATATAGATTCTGAGGATACCTTTAAAGGACGTGAGGAAACCTGTTAATTGGTATGCCTACCAACGCACATTTTAACCTATAAAATGACCTAAAATTATCTGAAATTATCCTTTGCTTTGCACAAATAATTCCACAAAAATATTGATTCCTAGGATGCCTTTAAAGGACATGTCATCTCTAAAATGACCTAAATTTATCTGAAATTATCCTTTGCTCTGCACAAAAAATTCTATAAAAATATCGATTCCGAGGATACCTTTAAAAGGACATGTAAGGAAACGTGCTAATTGGTACGCCTAATTACCAACACATATTTTACCCTTTTTCACAAGTGAACTTCTCTCTAAAATGACATAAAACTGGTCTGAAATTATCCTTTGCTCTGCACAAATATCTCCATAGAAATATTGATTCCTTGGATACCTTTAAAGGACATGTGAGGAAACCTGCTAATTGGTACGCTTATTACTAACAGACATTTTACCATTTTTCATAAGTGAATTTATTCTATCTAAAATGACCTAAAATTATCAGAAATTATTCTTTGCACAAATGTTATGCTGGCCAAGATAAGACAAGTTCAGTAATAAGTTGCCTGGAAAATGAGTAGTAAAAGAATAACTGAAAAATGGATGTAGTGTAGTCATTTGTACTTAATACTATAAGTCAACATATTTTTGTGATATTCCCTGTAACTGTCATGAGCTGGGTCTCAGGTGGAAAGTGAGTATAGAAGGAGCTCAGGTGAAAGCAAGGCCAGCGGCAGACAAGCACCGGAGCCAGCTCTCGCTCAACCCAAATGAAGGGTGACAGCGGCGCGAGAGCCATTGATCCGCCGGTCAGAGGAGCCCTGCGGCGGCAAGCTAATGTGCTGAGAAAGAAACATTAGGGAGGGAGAGATGTGTGCTCATCACATCAAATGCATTTGCAAAGGCGTCAATACAGAGTTTCATGTTGATGCAGTCCATATATTACCGCCTATTACGGACACTGCATGCTTAGGTGCTTGATGTAGAGTTCTTGTGAGGAAACTGTCACAAAACAACCTCCAATCTTGAATACACTTGTCCTGTAGATGGCAATAATGCCCTCAGTGAAGGCATCATAGTGGAATTGTGATTAGCATGTTTAGCCAAGATATTAAAATCTCAGATTAGATTTTTCTATGTGGAGTTTGCATGCTAACCTGGGCTTGTGTGGGTTTTTTTCTGGGTACTTCAGCTTTGTTGCACAGAATTTAGGCCTATGAATTTTCCATTGTTGGTAAATGGTTGACAAACAGAAAAAAATACTTGCTTTTTCCTGAATTTGGTTAAAAATCCGACAAAAAAATGGCAATCTCAATATTGCCTAAATGCCTAACTTTCTACATTCAACAATTTACTGTAGTCCCTAAAACATTGCATCAAACCATCTTACATTGGGTTCTTTCCTTTTTTTTTTCTTATATAACCTACATTACAATCTTTAAGCTCATTGATGAGGAAAAAAAAGGACATTAAACATGCATCAGTGCTGACAATACCTTTCTGGTAAGCTTTGAGTCCAACATAAATAGATTCAGTGGAGGCCAGTGTGTCAGCACAAAACATTGTTATATAATTCTGATTAACACGCATCAATATGGACAACAGCTACCCTGCGGCCCATATGGCTTTACACTATTCATCTGCAACCTGAGAAAAAATTCAAATGAATAAAAATCCTCTGAAAATCGCTTTTAAGCAATTAAAACGCACCGCCTGACCAATTTGACTATTGAGTCATGTTCTTGAATGTTCGTTGGCCGGCGTCACCCGACTCGGGGGTACCCCATGGCCGCTAAGCCCCACCCAGAGCATCGAGCTGATTGATTAGTGATGCACTACTGCAAGGTGGGGGAGATGATTGATTGATTGATTGAGGTTGCTTAGGTGACAAACAATGCAGCGCCTGGACCATCAAGGTGCAGCCCTGTCACTGACAATAATCCTTGATTGTCTCCATCCCCCAAACACGCATCACACAGGCACACACATAACCCCCTCTCACCTCAAGGCAAATCTTCCTTTAGTTCCCTCGGGATTGCAAATACAGTCATTCAGTTGTCTATCTGGAGCTAATACAATGATACAGTACTTTGTAAAAACTACCATTACATCGGTTCCCTTACCAGCGCTATTGTGACTAGTAGAAGAATGGGGTCTAGTATAATGTGGAGTCTGTAAATTGCACTTTGGGGCCAAACATTTGTCAAATAATTTGTTATATCATGTAAATAAGGGCATACCTTATACATTGCGAACAATAAGCCACATAATTCTCCTTTTCCTTAGTTTTGTCATTTTAAAAATGTGGTTATGATTTTGACACGTTACATAAATCAGATATCCTTGCATGATAAAAGTCTTACCCTTGTTAGGAACAAAAGGTGTTTTTGCTCAAGACTATAGTCCTATAACAAAACAACAACAGCTGAACATCAATCTAAGATGATAAACGTGTCAACAGGAATACAAATATGACGCCATGGATCTTAATTGCTGTCTGCCTTCGAAGGAAATGCGGGATTTCACTGAGTTTCATGAATTGCGGAAGATTTAAAAGTTTTCACTCTGATCCGGGAACGTAGAGCTATTCAACCATAGTATGTCGTATTTGTGTGTGTTTTTACTGAGCATTTTTCTAAACACAATGTTCAGTAGTAGGTCTATGGGGAGCTCTAGGCCCTGCACACATATTATTCATATTAGTCTGAAAATTAGTCGCCAGGATATCCCGTTGAGATTGCAACAAGATTATTGAGCAGTGCTTCAAATACTTCCCAGATTGAATCAGCAATGCACTCAGCATTCATTTAAGATTGTCTAGGTCAATCCTCTGGAGCTTTCTTTTTACTTTGCTCATGATTCATTTGATTATTTTTGCGGTATACTTTCATTCAGACTAACACTGCCCTTTCTTTTCTTCGTTTAAATAATTCAAAATTCCTCATGTTTCCTCAACATTTACCCTGCAGGTCTTCCGCTACCGCTTTAGCGAGTCTGTCGCGCACATTTTAGCCACACGTTTCCTATCTGGTGGGCATCAGTGGCGAGACTGCAGCTTTATTTGGAAGTTTGTTTGCATCCCCCCTCGGGACAGCTATCGGTAATCTATTTTCCCTTCTTTAGCGGGAGGAAACACTGGCGTGCCAGCGTGCAGCTTCATCGACCCGGCAATGGGGTTAGTGCATCATCACGCTGAGTTGGATTTGGAGACACACTCAGCTGCTTGTCTGATTGCAATTAAAGGCCATATTGCTTGAATTCGCCAAGAAAGTTTGTGACCTAGTTCATAAATACGACAAAATCAATGCTTCAGGGTTTATTGACAGACGAACATTTGATCCTTTTTTAGAAAGCCTCATTGACAATGTGCGAGCTTCAATACTCAAAGCACAAATCAACAAGACTAATTGTTATTTTTCTTTTGGCCAAACATTGATCAGTTGAATCCATTGTAGCCGAGGAGATAAGAGAAAAATAAAGTTGCACCAACTTTGTTGTGATAACATTGTTGTTCGTTCTCAAGACCTTGAAAAAGGACGGAAATCAAGACGAGCTTTCAACTCATGACCTCACATTTATGTTAAACGCAACCCGTAAACTCAATCATTTTATCCCATCTACCAAAACTCTACAGTCTAGAGCAGGGGTGGGTAAACTTTTCGGCCCGGGGGCCACATTGACTTTAAAAATTTGACAGATGGGCTGGGTCAGCACAAAATATGATACACATAAAAAAAGTGTATCCGTTAACAGTACATATCAAACATCAACATAAAAAAGCACTTAAGTATTAACATACTCATTACTCATCATTAAAGTAAAAAGTATAAAGTACAAAGTAAAGTAAAAAGGAATGTATTAAGAAATATTAAAATGTCATTTAAAAAAAGATAGAGGGCCTGTAAAACACGAAAAAAATACAAGTGGACAGAGCTACTGCCACTAGCTTCCGCGTGACGGCGCCATGTTGGGGGAAAAAACAAAACATTATTTGGACAACGTTGGCGGGCCAGATTAAAAGGCGTAGCGAGCCGGATGTGGCCCGCGGGCCGTAGTTTACACCATTACCCCAAATCCTAGCACCTCACATATATATTAACCACTTAACCTACACCTCTGACCATGTACTTAACTTAATGCCTAACCACGACTTTTCAATCAAATCAACTCCAAAGGCAAAAACAAAAACCCCAAAACCTTTCATTCCTGACCGTCACCATTGATTCATGTCATGCATACTAAATTGTTTTTCAACCTTCAACAATGGTTATAATTTTCACACAGACATTCTCTTTTATCGTCTCAACGGCAGTCTCATATTTCTACTTCCATCATATTAGACATTTATGATAATGAATTATAAAATGTGATCTTTATTAAAAAATAGTTTCTGTGCTTCTTGGCTAGGTCGAACATTATGAAAAAAATAATAAAACTGGACTTGGGTAATACTATTTTTGTGCTGGCCGATTTATCCTTTAGTAATTTTCAGTCGTCATTTTCATTATGTTATAGGGTAACTTTTGAAGTATTGTTTTGACTCTGTACAAAGTATTCTCATTGAGCTGCCAGGCTGGATCAGGTTTGAGTACTACATGCATTCCACGTTAGTAGTTGGCAATGCCGCACTTTAATGGAGCACAAGGGTGCAATTAGTTTTTAGCTGCAGGGCTCCCCTTTCTCAACGTGAGCAGTGATGCGAGTGTTCAAACCACATGAGGGGTATCCTGAATTGTCCAGCAAAACTGAAGACCATTGTTGTGATGACAAAGTGCTATTTCATGGCAGTTTAGCTGTTGAATATAAAGACTTTATTTGTCTCGATTGTAACCTCAAATAATGATTTGGTATTGTTCTCTTTCATTTGTTTGTTTTTTTCCATAATTTTAAAGTGTCACTGGGAATTAAGTCAATTGTTTTACAGAATAATAGCAAGGGTAAAAAGAACTATAACTCGATGATTTTCATGTGCATTATTTAGGGGAAAAGGACGGGTTGGGTAGGTGTCCAAGGGACCTCAAAAGTTGGATAGTTTGCACCTGTGGTTGATCCTTCCGGCAATCTCAACTGTCCATTTCAGGCAGATTTTTGTACCTATTTAAGGTACCACTAAACCTGGCTGTGATGGATGGATTCAAAAGTGATTCATGAATATCTGTATATAGCTGCCAAACTGCCTTTTTAGAAGCCATAGAAACTCTTTACTTTGAGGACAAACTTGTTTTTTGGCCTCCCATATCAAGTCAGGAAAGACTGCCGGATTTACCAAAATTTCCATGGTTTCCATGGATGTGGAGTCCACAAAACATTTCGACAATTGACAACAGACATTTGTTTGAATCCTTGAAGGACCTCATTCCTGATAGTATAGATGGCAAGTAGAGTAAGACCTTGTGGGAGAGGAATAATTCTAAAGTCTTCAACACGATCTTTGAGCAAACCCCCTGAACTAAAGTTGTATATTTAGACCAACATAGACTGAGCACCGTTTAATAACGTTACCCTTTTGGTAGAAAAAAAAATATTTGATCATATTTTCAGTCTTTTTGTGCTTCATATGTATTTTCTCTGAAGTAAAAATGGAATAAGGGCAATCCTAGTTGCGAAATATGGCCCCTTCATGCTGCCAAGTGCTGCAATTATCTTCTGATCTCACGACGATGCTTGAACCTCCTTAACCCGTCTCCCGCTAGTACTTGCGCCGCGTGTCACAATTAAACAGCGTGCCGAACAGATTGCGTGGCAGCAAATCACAAGTGAAGCATATTGCCGTTAGATTAATACGAGAGCCCGCCTGACGAGTGTGAAATATGTTTAACACTCGCATAATTATGACATCTGTTACCCCACTCGTCGCCCTACCTCCACTCTCTGCCGGCCACGGCTCAATATTAACTCTGAAGCCGTAACAGGCTTAAGTGCAGTACAGTGTTGTGCTATAATAACGTGTTGCGCTGAAATATGGCCTGGGGCTGATTAAATTAAAACCTGCGGGATAATCGCAAAGATAATTGAGTTGCAATCCTCGGCGCAAAAGAATGAAGCGAAGGAATAATCAGCAGCGGACTTATTTCTCCGTGATGAGGGACATAAATTCACCGATCAGATTAAAGAGCGATTAATCAAAGCACTAAGCCACAATTATAGTGTGGGCAAAATGTCATGCTTGCTTTTTGCTCAAAGTCGGGGCTGTGGGCCTTGATGTCAGCACTTACAATAAATAAAATTTGACACTTGTGTGTTTAGGCCATTGTGAAACATATGCTTCCTTGTCCGTTAACGGGAAGGGATTAGATGTGGCATGGTGAGTTTGTGGGCGTGCCAGACAGTACATATGATCGTGCCCCCTAATGCCATAACTTGTTTGATCCTGGTGGGATATTGTAGTCTCCTCAATGTAGTAAAGGTTCCAGCTCCTCTATTGTGTTCAGTATTGACGGAGTTGATATTGATAGTCCAGTTTTGGGGGCACTGTTTTGTATAAGAAGCTTCAACACAGAATGGGGTAGCATAGTTGAACCCAATATTTTCACATTTGGAAGTCTACTTTCACATAAATGACAATTTACTTATGTCAAGAACAAAAACAATTTTCTATCCCCTCTCACTTTACTGTTTATTTTTACATACCCTCATTTCATCCCTAATTTCATTTTTCCACATAAAAAGTAAAGTTTACCTTTACATCCACCTGTTGTTTTCAGTCTTAGATTCATGTTTAACTAAATAGGCCCAAATTTTACAGGTAAATCGAGATGAGATTGTCATTTCTTCAATGTACTTTTGTGACATTGTTGTTTTGTTGGATTTTTCTAATCAGCATCATCTTATTTGGCCATGTTTTTTTTGGAAACAGTTCGATTTGTGATCCCTAGTTTTAATTAATATACTTACAGTCTCGTTTTCTACTGAGTCTATCAATCTATATTGAAAACTATAGATTACTGTAGCCAAAGACGAGAGTCAAAGGTTGGATTTCGTGCATCTAGGGGCTTGTTTTAGTGATGTAAATAATTTAAAGTTCTTGGTATAATGTTACAACTAGAGTCTAGAAAAACAAAGAAAAGGCAAATAAACAAGGGCATAGGGCACATGTAGGAATCATCCCTAATTGTCAGTTGTCATGTCAAAAGGTTACTGGTTGAGAGAGAGAAAAACAACAAAAGACTGTCGCTTCTATCACATAAACCAGCGTGCAGCTAATGAATGTTCTCATTAGATTGGTTGAAAAGGTTAAAAGGGCACAAAGTATTGTGATGCATTTTGTGTTAAATATATTCATTCTAAGGACATTTTATGTACAGCGGCCTATTGAAAGAGTGCATGTTTCAGACTAAAATTATACAAGAAGTCATAATAAAGTCATCTGTTTGTCAGAATGCTGCGATGAGAGTGACTTAACAAACATAAGTTGGGAAAAATAGAGGTTATCCACTAATTGTCTAGTCTGCAATTGATTTTGGCATCATTATCTCTGCCTTGGTTGTGAATTCCAACAACGGTCACTTTAAGTGCCATTTCCTCTTCCTGCATGCCAGCTCGCACTACACGTGGTTAACATTAGGCAACGAGCCCCGACATCTCTATTGCTATCTTGACTCATGTCCTCTTTGAATGAGAACGGGCAGCATTGGTGTCGCAAATTAGTATGCTAAACTCACATTAGAATGGCAAAGATTGTATTTATTTTATGAATTCTTACTGTAACAGGTTATCATGACTGTGTTATCTAAAATTCAAAAATGTTCTTGTAATATTTGATATTTATTTCTTTATCATACTGGCAAAAGCTCTAAAATTCATTATATTTTGTTGGTGTTTAAGTGTTCCCCAAAATTACTTTATATAGTTAACTTCATAACATTTCCCCCAAATATGTTAACTTATTTTTCTTAATATTTTCTGAAAAAAAATGTTGATCCTCCTTTTTCACTTAAAAATCTAACTTTCCTCGAGATTACTCATTGTCTTAAAATTGCAGTATTTTTTCTAACTCTGTTTTATTCTCATAAATGTGTCTTTATTCTCTCAAAAACATAAACATTCCCGCAATACGACTGAGTGACAACAAAACATAATTCATCCAGTTCCAAAAAAATATGCCCCCATCAAATATGAAATATTCCTCGTAAAATTACAACTTCTTATAAAAATTCCAAACTCCCTCTATATCAAATATCTCCATATTCTTATCCAAGCTCTTGTATAAAATGCAAAATAAAAAAAGTATTAAAAAATAAAAATAAAAAACCATTAATTCAAAACCTCCTATTAAGTCACTAATCTGAAATCTCACAATATACGCCAATGTTCCACATGAAGACAATTCAACCATATTTCTCTCGTAAATTTGGACCCTTGAGTTAATGGCACGGATCCCTCCAAACACCCCCAATCACACCTCCTGGCTGCTGGGAAAAACGACGATAGGAGCAAATCTCTGTTTGTTCAGCCACTCCACAAATATGCGCCCTCTCCACATCGGCTAAGGAAACGGAGCTCAGACAGCAGTTTTGCAAAAATGATTTCTTGGTGGCGCTCGTCCTTGTAGATTTGCCACCATATTTTCCCCTCTTTTTTTCCCCTGCTAAGTATACTAATAAATTTCCCGTGTCCATCTTTTGTTTTGCTTTCACGAGGCTCTAATCTCTGTCTCAAGGCCGGCGACCATTCTGCCATGAGTGAACCCCCTGTTTTCACTAGAGCCCGTGATTGATGAGCGGACAGCCTCATTACAAACGCTGTGCCCCACAGTTACATATCTAACTCTATTTACACTATGACCAAACATAATAAATACTCATGAGTTAACCTTCTAACCCTCGAAAGTGAATCTCTTCACATTGAGTTTGTATAGTCCCAACTTGAACTAACCCTAATTTACCTTGTAACATTTTCTTTTCTCTTAATTATTCACAGCCAAATCAATTTGATGAATCTAGCCTGTTCCCTTGCAAACACAGCTAAAATAATATTTGATTAGTTGTGATAGAGTGAAAAATGTTCCTTTATCCTAAAGAAAAATCTTAATGTACCGTATTTTCACGACTATAAGGCGCACTTAAAAGTTTTAAATTGTCTCCAAAATAGACAGGGCGCCTTATAATCCAGTGTGGTTTATATATGGAATAAAAATTAAATGTGTGATTCATTAAGGGTGCACCTTATAATGCAGTGTGCCTTATAATGTGTTGCGCCTTATAGTCGTGAAAATAGTCCATTTTAAAATATTTTTTTAATGTTTAATTACTATATTTGGGGACATGCCTCAATATGGCCTTTTAAAGAGTATGGTCCCAGAATTTGATCACTTTAAAAAAGCATGATTTTTGAAGTGTTGTTTACTGTTCATTTTCAGCCAAAGGCTTCAGAGCACATTAGATGGCACTTCACAGTGCAGATGGACAATAACCAGAAGTGTACTTCAAAATCTACCACAGTTTTTTTGCGGGGGCTTTTTTTCCGAGGGAGTGGAGTGCTAAGTTATGCAATGATCAAGTCAATCCCCTGACCCGAATCATATAGAGCATACCTTTCCCATGCTCTAGAGACAGAGTGGAAGTAAAAATGTCCCAAAAACAAGTTGCACTTCAATCTTCTAGTGAAATCACATGACTGTAAATGATTTCCAACCTGTGAACATATTCTAACACGAATGGCATCCTCACTGCCATTTGTTTTTTTTTTTTTTTATCCAATAGGTTCATGGCCTTTTTTAAACAAACTATACAACCTTCTTTTCACTGTCTCGCCCGTTTCAATTCCATGCAGTTGAATGGAACATTTATGACATAACTTTCCTGCATAACCTCCACTAACATTTGTATCACTTGACTTGAGGAATCTGACCTGCCTATAACCCCGCCTCTTTTCTTATTTTAACAACGTGCACATTGTTGGCCTCTTCCTTTTAAAAAGTCATACCCATGTCCCCGCCAGCTATTAACCTGACATTTATGGTACTTTTATCCACTCCTGAGTGCTTTGATTCATAACAGTCATGTAAGTACTCATCTCCAGCCACTCCCCCCTGCCATACTCCCTATGAATTCACCCTCCGCCTGTTGCTGTAATATCATATTTTCATCTTTTGTCTTCAAACAACAAGGCGACATATGTGAAGCCCGGGCGGTAAAAAGGGCGCCTCAAAGCTGCGTTTTCCTCAATGTGTTTGCACATGACTAATAGATGATGCATCCGCTTATTGGCCAGCCTCAAAGCGCTACGAAGACAAAGCTTTTGTTTCAAGACAAAACCTAGAAGGAGTCACCTGCATTGTTGCGACTGACAGGTGTTCTCCACAACCATAAATGTCTTCTCATTTAATTAAGCCGGCAGAAAACAGACGGGAAGACACATGGGACTGGCTTAGACTGTATTTTATTTCGATATATTGAATAGAAAATGGTGTTTTCTCGTTTACTGGCTTCTCCATCAGCGGTAGTGTCTCAGTACGTCCATTGTGTATGGTTGCCGTGATGAATGATATTTTGTCAGCAAAGTAGCTTTCACTAATTCCCCCACCATCGAATGAATAAGTCTCTCATTCCCGTATCGCGACACCAGACCACAATAAATGGACAACACCTGTTTAAACGGGCAGTGCCACATTGGGGTCAAGAGGGTGGCCCCCCTATTTGATTGGTTCTCGTGCTAACTGGTCCGAGCATGCTGCTTGGTCTTTGCGGTCAGTCAGAAAGGAAAAAAAAAAGAAAAAAAACTCTTCAGGAAGCGGGGTTCAGCCTTTACGGCCCAGGACATTTCCTACTACAGGAGTTAAGCACTCAGGACAGGAAACCATTTGCTGTGGCTGTAAGATCTCTTTAATGACTGTCTAACTAGAAACAGGCCGGTCTAATTCGCCGCCTGGAGCCACTGCGGACAGCTTTGCATCGCTACGCCGTTGCCAAGTTTACTAGCGCTTCCATGGGAAGGCTTTTGGAAACAGCCGTGCTAATATTCACAAGGAAGAGGAACGTGTGTTAAAAGAGGTGGCAGAACAAAGACTAAACTACTTTTTTTGAGAGTACAACAAACCACCCCCAAACTTTCTGTGAAGGTCTGAGCAGGTGCTGATGTTTGCTTTGAACTCACCATACAGATGAGGGATGCATTTTTTTTCTTGAAAATTCCAATTTAACTTTGGCAGAAACTAAAATTCATCTTAAAAAGTAATCCATTATTTTTTATTTAGTGCAGCCTGATAATCTAAAAATGCAATTTAATATCTAGGATTTTTTTTCAGTGCATGAGATTTCTTAGAGAAGTAAACTAATTATTTGACTTATTTAACTTTTCTTTTTAAATTAATACTTTTTTTTCTGGGGACATTATACATTTTTCTTGAAACATTTTTTACTCTCACTAAAATGTTTTTCCATATAATTGAAATGGTATTATTGTAATATAACATGTAAATCTCAAATCATAAAGCTTCATGCTTTTAAAAATGGTTTAATTCTTTTGAAATAATAATGAAATTTTATGTAAAATACCTAATTAATTTATCAGCATGTTCATCAATTATGTAAAATGTCGATTTTTCAAAATAATTTGTGAGAATTATTGTATGAATATATCAAAAGGGTTATTTATTCTCATTAGATTACTACTCAACTTCATAGTTATTTGAACTGGAGGAATGTCACTGATCCGTTTCCCCCCGTCTCAGTATTAGAAATATAGTGTCCTCTGTTAAAAATCAGCCACTTTGTTTTAGATTAGATTAGAACTTTAATTCATCCTGTAATTGGGAAATTCTTTGGTGACAGTAGCAAGACGGACAAAAGACACACAACACATTGTAGACCTAGCTAAAGAAACTGGAGCCACACACTGGATATACATATTCAATATATCTTTAGGTCAACTCTTGTTCATCTCTTGCCGTAACTATCCAAAAAATGATGTTTACTCTCATAAAATTTCAGCATGTTAATAAATTGTTCAAACTTCAACCAGGAACCCCTCAAACTGACTCGAATGCCGAACTATGGCAACATGAGTCACATGCATGCTTGGATTTGAAGGAAAGAGAGACAGCAAAACTTGGAAATCAAGGGAGAGCAAGCGGGTCAGTGTGTGAGAGAGGCAGTGGGTTAGATTGTACAAGTTAATGTTTTTTTGTCTTGTGTGTGTGGGGAGGAGGCTGTTAAATGAATGGCGTGGGCTTATACTGGTGTTGGGTCATGGATTACAAGTGTGTACGCTACAGGCCAATGTGGGTGTCCACGCACTGCTGCCGTGCACGCCGCGTCAGTGCTCCCCGCTGATTTGAGGAAATGAGCTGGGACCACCAGAGGTGCGTTATAGGAGAGAACAGGAGGGGCAGGACTTGTTCCAGTCAGTGCCTGACTGGGCCCTCCATTGTGGCACAGTGTCTGGACAAACCTGACACATATACACACACACACACACACAGCGCACACTTGGGTTTTCTAGCGACACCCCCTCACCCCTTTCCTCGTCATCCCACTGTTGGATTTAAACAAATGCAGTCAAAGCCAATTAGAGGAGAGTGAGAGCAGCACTGCTAATAGTAACTTTGTTCAGCTGCTTCCTGCTGTGACCAGGCCTCAGTGCAATGAGCCGCTTGATAACCCCTACGAAATACGATCTCGGTCAGTCGGCGAGGGATTCGTTGAGTTAGTTGGCGTCTTTTAACAGGCTTCTCACCTTCTGGTGAAGAAGTAGTTGAAGGCAGTACTGTGGCAAGTTTTGAACACACCTATGTCAAAATTACATCTGGATATTTAAGATAAATGTTGTGGTATATATATTTATAGATAATATAAGAAGGGGCTGTGCGAACTGGGCCGAACTAAGATCACCTTTTTTTATTTTTAATACAGTTCTTACAGGCTCTAACAACCCTTACGAGGATGGATGCTACTTAAGATGAATGAATTAATACAATAGTGTCAACAATTGTAAAACAGCATTGAGCTAGAAGAGAAAAATGAAATTTAAAATGTATTTTAGGGCAGAAATTTTCTTCAGATTGATAAGAGTGGTGGTGCTGCTGAAGATCTTTCATGGGAATACTACTCAACAGGGAGCTGTTTCAGGCAGATGGCTTCTTTTTGTCACTGTGAAAATAAAAATCCAATAAACATGGAAATTCTGTCCAATTCCATCTGGCATTTTTCCTTGGAATCCAGTGATCTTCTTTCTATGTTAGCTACCATGGCATATGACATAAATGCAATTGCCAGAGTGCTTTGTCTATTTAACTGTAAATTCAACCCCCCTTCCTGTAAAAACAAAAAAATATTGTCCGTATTTAAAAAGGGAAGCCTTGAAAAGTTAGACAAACTTTTAACCACCATGTTTCTCTTTTTAAACCAGCAGTCTCTCTTAGTAGCAGATACTTTTGACCTCTAATGATTCTATACATGATTCAATTGCAATTGAGCAAACACTTTTGATTCATTCATTTATTGCACCAAACTCTCCAACCAATGCAACAGTCTTGACAAATTGGTGTTTACTCGTGACTATTGGAGAGTCACTGGAGAAGCGAATGAATGCAAAGTGTGTCTATACAACCCTCCTGTTTAAAGACAAAAGGCTGTCCGTGTTGAGGTATTACTCTCTTTAACCTTCTATTTGTTGATGCCAAGGAAGCTCCACTCGGCTAGTTTGCTCAGAGAATCGAACGTCCCTCCTCGTTACGCTGATAGCAAATCAGGGAGGATGGCCTGCTGCCTCTTTGATAGTGGCTAATTGTCCTCCAGACACTGGGAAGGCATATCTACGAACATCCACAGGTCCCCCTTGCACTTATCCCTCCCGTCGCCAATCAAGAGCCAAACAGCTTTCCCAATTGAGCGTTCAAGTGATTGAGGTCCAGTCTGGAAAGATGACAAACAATAAATAAAAGGTCAGCGAGACAATGGTAAACACTTACAGTGAGCTAGAGATACATTTTAATGCCTTGCCTTCTGTTTTTGTGGTGGATAAAACAAAAAAAAACAGGTTGTGTTATGCAAGTATAATGTGTGGCAGACAATGAGCGATCAGAGAATTACCATGGCTTTATTTATTTGGTGCAACAGGTCATGATGAGGGAAGCCTTGTTTTAACAAATGTAGGCATTTTAAACAAAAGAAAGGGTCTTTTCCTTGTTTTTGGGCTTAATTTACAAACGCATATCTACAGGAACAGACCAAAACTTAAGCTTTATTGTTATTAGCTTTACATATTGGCAACGCTAAAGTATAAATACAATATGCTGGGAAATACCAATTAATTATATTAACTACAAGATACAAAAAAATACCTGCTAAAGTTCATTCTGATCTGTTCGTAAATAACGGAGGTATTGTAATTTTACATACTTGTAATATACCTGCCAAATTTCACTGTAGGTAATTGCTATTGACTTCCAGGTATGAAGCACTCACTCACTACTTTACAGTCACCTCTAGAGCCAGCCATTGTTGATGTTTTGGATTTTTTTTTTTTGTATAAAATCTTGCAGTGGGGGAGGAGCTATATGATGGAAGATTTTGTAAACTAAGATGGCATCTGCATATTTAACAGTATTGTTTCAGTTCAGGCATTTGTGTTTTTTAATATCTGACAGTGGTGGTTCTTCGTTTTTGGTTTTCTGTTTTTTTCCATATATTAGGCGCACTGTTTATTTTGGAGAAAATTTAAGACTTTTAAGTGCGCATTATAGTCGTGAAAATATGGTAATTTGTCCCATGCATAACACTTCTCAATTTAATCTCAATTGTTTGAGATCTCCGAATAGATGCTAAATTTGCAACCTAAATAAGACGAGCGTCATGACATTACATTTCAGTTTTTTATAGCGCCACCTGCTGCTTCGGAATGTGCCAGAAAAACTTACAAATGTGTGTTTACGTCTCGCTACAGTACTCAGTTACTTGTACATGCATAACACAGATGCGGGGTGAACACAGGGGCGGGTTAAAGAGGGGGTAACTCGGTCAGGCCCTATTATAAGCCACACAGGGGATGTCTTTGTGCTTGCTGGGGCCAAACTTTAAGTGCCTTTTTATTTTGGCTCCTATTACACACTCAAGATACTGCTTTGCGTTTGTGTGTGTGCATGCATGTGTGTGTGAGCACCCCACTTAGAAATAAATAATGTCGCTAAGCAAACGGCACTTTTTTTGCCTGCCAGGTGGACATCTCAAAATCCATCACATAACAATGATGGCCGCATGAATGTGAACCTCTTGCCTTTCATAATAACAAGAAACATTCAGCTGGTTAAATGTTATCGGATTTGTACAAAACAATCGCTTTCTTGCGAAAGAGTAGATCAAGAAGTTTAATGATCAGTTTCAAAATTTCTTTATAAATCGATTCACAAGTGCTGATTTGGGTTGAGCTTTTTTTTAGATGTCCATGGCACATTAAAATCAGCCAAATTCTTTCAAATGACAGCGTCAGGATCTCCATAGATTTCAAAATGAAAGCCAATCGTATCAGACCATTAAAATCCCTGTTTAACAACAACAAATATACCTATGAACTTTGCTTATAGCCATCTATCAGCAATTTTTCTGGTATATTTTAGTAAGTCTAGCAGAAAACTACCCTGACAAATCAGCAGGATATGAGTTTGTTTTACCATTTGACCTACAATGTCATGTTTGGAATAACATAAGAATGACAGAGCATTTTACCGTATATCTTGCCTCTTGGTATCAGACACTTTCCACAATGGAAGCCTTTTATTATCTTTTTGGGGGGAAGATAGGGGGTGCTGGTTCCAAACTAGGAAGTACGTAAGACTAGGCATTTGTTGAATTGATAAATTTGTTGATGCTTAGCAGTAAGAACTCAATGTGGTTGCCTATTATGTTAAGCCCTCGGGTGCGTTTTGACACTTAGACCTTACAGTCAATATCCCTTTGCGCTCATAGTTATCCATGTCAATTGTTTGAATACAATATTGATTCCACTTATGCGAATTATGATTCTTCAGTTGCCTCTTGTTTTATAATGCATTCATTGACTTTCATTGGAAAAATATGTCCTAAAGTTCACCTATTTTTGCTTTTTGTGTGGAAAAAAAGCCACCATTTTATATAAAACTGGTATTTTGGGTGGTTACCGATTTGTAGAAAAAGGTGATTGGGAACTCATTAATTGCTGGTGGCAGATCTTTTAAAAAGCTTTATTTTCTTATTGTTGTGGCTATTTTTTTCAATATCGTTTGTTTAATTTTGGGTTGGTGTGGTAATAAGCTTCTTTGGTACTATCCCAATGAAAGCTGTGCTTAATTTTGTTTTAAGAGTGTGCACTGGACCAATAAAAAAATAATTTGCGGGTCGTCAGACTTTGGACATGCCTGTTCATAGCTCTTTCAAAACATCTGCATTCATTCAATTGATGCTGAACTGGTTGCAAATCCAATGAATTTTCAGATCAGCTATTATTCATCCAGTGGCAGACAATGGCCCATTCATAGTGCAAAGGATCCACATGAATTGGATTTATAGATACTTAACACAATAATTGATTCGAGTATCGGTGTGATAGGTTATTGATTCCTGATCAAATCTGAGGGTAGATGGCGGAGGCTCATTTGTTATCTTTTGTCAGCATATAAAGGCAAAAGTGAAGAAACAAAAGAAGCAGACTTTTATTGTGATAACATATTCTGGACTGTGTTTACAAATGTGATGGGTTTCCCTGATCTTAAATGTCGATATTATTGTTATTCTTACAGATGGCACAACCTGAATTGTCACGTTTCTGCAAGATACAAACTCATGGTCGACCACAACTTCCGCGACAAGTCTTGCAAGCCTGCTGCATTCTGCATTCCAGGTATTTACACAATTTTCCATTTTCTTTTGGATGTCATTAATCCTTTTGCTCAAAACTTTGGCCAAAACTTGTACAAACACTTTCTGTTGAGTGAAATTTTGTGCAACTGGTAGAGGCGATACTTGTTTCTTGCATCATTTGAAAAATGTTTTCAAGCTTTTGTTGCCAAACTATTGCTCACGGTCCAACTCTGTTCAGCCCCACACTCAGTTTTTACTGACCCACAGAAATTAATGAAAATATCATTGAATTTGGTCCACATAAAAAGCTTAAATTCCGCAAAAATTGCCCTCCCTTCCTTTAACATGAAATAATCCCTTAAACAATGCCTCTCAATTAGCAGAGCAACCCAAGGACTGTTTTGTTGCTTAGAGCCCTCTGACTAAACTTCCATCAACAGTTAGTCATCATGTCTAACTGCCTGCCATTGATGGTGTTAGATTCCCAATCTAATTCAATAGTCAAATTCACCATTCAAAATGGATTGGACATTGAAAAGATAATACTTTTACCCATTTTGTGTTTTTTTTTTTATTTATTTTTTTACTGATTCCGATCGTCTATTTAGCCCCCGGCCGTCATCCTTTAATTTTCTTTAAGCAGCCCCAGAAAAAAGTTTAAACACCCCATCTTGGCTATGTTTCCTACCCCAATTCATTAAAAGTTTGTTAATGGGAGAAAACGTGACTAAGTCCTACCACCCATTGTCATAGTAACAAAAGCATTATTGTTCTCTACTGTTTTTGCAACAACATAAACACAGAAACCTCTCCAAAAAAAAAACAAGTGGAATAAGTGGATGTTATTTTTATTGTCATTTTTTTTAGCCTTTGTGTATTTTAATGGAAGACTGACTGACGCCCACTTTTATTAGGACACTTGGGAGTTGTTTTGAATTGAGGAAAATATGGACACGTCTCCTATAAAACACTTTGTGTGCCATAATTTAAGGTTTTATGGTAATGCCAATGTGACCCTTGCATTTCTTTTCCAGAGGGGGGAAGCATTTAAAATGAAAATATATTGCGGGCCTTCTTAAGTTAATATTCTTGACTGGGTAACAGAATGAAAGCTGTTGAAATGTTTAAATATTCATATAGTGGACCTTTTTTTAATATTTTTTTCTTTGGCCAACAACCCACTAAGACCACCATGATGAAATTGTGCATCTTGCTTGGCGTAGGACACAAATTCCTGTTTTTTCCATTTAATTGTGTCCTGTAAAAGTTTTAATGAGGCGCGAGTAACATTGGATTAATATGCAAATTCTGACAAGGACTCTTGTTTTTATTGCTGCTATGCCGACACTTTTTACGACTTCATTTTTTGATCAGCATCACAGCTTTTTGCATGTGAAATGTACTTTTTCTATCTGAACAGATGTGTCAGCAAAACTCTAAACCACCTTTCATATGATTTTTTTTTTTTTAATTAGTGTTCCCTCGGTCATCGCGGTTAATGGGGACCGGGACCACCCGCGATAAGTGAATTTCTGCAAAGTAGGGATTCCCCTTCAAAAATGCTTAATTTGAATTTAATTCCCGATTGTTTTTTTTTTTTATGTTTTATTTATTTATTTTTTACCCCCACTGTATACAGTACACTATAGAATACGGGTAGAGAGAGTAAAATTCATGTTGTAACAAAAAAAACTGTAAAATATGTCTCAATGTAATATATATATATATATATATATATATATATATATATATATATATATATATATATATATATATATATATATATATATATATATATATATATATATATATATATATATATATATATATATATATATATATATATATATATATATATATATATATTATTATTATTATTTTTTTTTTTTTTTTTTAAAAATTTTCCCCAAAAAATCTGCGAAGCTCTGATTCCGCGGTGGCTGGACCGCAAAGTAGCGAGGGAACACTGTAATTCAATGATACCTTGCAAAATTGAAATATCAATTTGCAATTTAACCATCACATTTGGAGATTGTCAAGTTTCCTCACGTGTACTCGACCAAGTTTGTACACAGTGGCGGCCCCCAAGATGTTTCCTTCTCTGTGGTCTAAAAGAAGTGATTTTTTTCAGAGTTTGGCCTTTCTTTCTCTTTTTTTCCCCTTTCTTCTCCCTCCTCTTTCTTTGACTGGGTTTTGCCTCTTATACACTCGTGTCTGCAGCTGTATTTTTAATCATGTGACGGATCCATAGAGCAAGCGAGAGAGATGGGCATTTCCTTTCAGGGCGTTACATTCTTCCTCTACCCATTCCACCTCCTCCTCCTCCTTCAGCTTGCGCTCATGGATCACTGGTTAGCTTAGAAATAAAGCCGCCACAAAAGCGGCAGCTGACATGTGGCGCTTAATGGCAATAATGGCCATTTTTTTTTCCAAGCACAATCAATCACATTTAGTGGACGTCTCCATTTTTTTGCCTGTGAAAAGGTATAAATAATAATAACGCTAATAAAAAAAAAAGAGGCAGAGACATGAAGAAAAGCTGCCTCGGCAAATATTTTAACAGCTTATTAAGATTTGGAGCAAAGCACAAAAGGAGCATCTGTGGCGTACAAAGCCCAGAGAGAACGTGAACACACAGATGGTTCTTAAAAAATAAAACTGATACACTCCGTAGCAAGGGTGTTTGACTACGTTTATTGCTTGTGTTTCTACATTAGACCAGCCGTTATTCCACTTTTTTTTTCAACTATACAGTTCTCTCAGAAAGAATAGGAACAGTGCTTCCAATTTGTTAAGTTGGTAGTGTTCCCTCGCTACTTCGCGGTTCAGCCATCGCGGATTCCGAGCTTTGCGTTTTTTTGGGGGGAAAAAATACAAATATTACATTTAGACAACATATTTTACAGGTTTTTTTTTTATAACATGAATTTCACTCTCTCTACCCGTATTCTATATGGTGTACTGTATACAGGGGGTAATAAAAAAATTCAATTCAATTCAAAAGTAGCATTTTTGAAGGGGCATCCCTACTTAGCGGAAATTCACTTATCGCGGGTGGTCCTGGTCCCCATTAACCGCGATAACCGAGGGAACACTGTATTGACTTATTTTAGAGCTGAAAGTTAACATCGAATTGAATAGCATTGGGTAAAGAATCAAAGTCGGTAATAATTTCAAATGTTGTTTATTTACTGGATAACTTTGATTGCTTCATATATTTTGAGACTAGCTATGTATGTTTCATGCATACCTGTCAACCTCGGTCAATTTCTCCCCTTATTAATGATTGCAATTCCCCTTATTATGTGATAAAAACCAATACAAATGCAACAAGGCACATATTTTTTCACATAAGGCGCACTTAAAAGTCTACTTGACTTGTGTATGGACTAAATTCAAGATTCTGTAGATGTCGCTGTATGACGCTTGACACCTTGACTATCTGGGTACATTGCTTGCTGACGCGCTATATTTATATAGTAAAAAGGCACGCATATAACATGCTTTTAGCATGACAATATTAGCAATCGACGACAATGTTTTCATCTGCAACCGATCGTGCAATTGAATGCGTAGCCCAGGAGTGGGCAAACTTTTCGGCCCCGGGGCCACATTGACATTGAAAATTTAACAGATGGGCCGGGTCAGCACAAGATACGATACATATAAAAAAGTGCATCCGTTAACAGTACATATGAAACATAAACAGAAAAAAATGGACTAAAGTTTTAACATACTCCTCATTCATCATTAAAGTAAAAAGTATAAAGTACAAAGTAAAGTAAATATATAATTTGGACAACGTTGGCGGCCGGATTAAAAAGCCTAACGGGTCGTATATGGCCCACGGGCCGTAGTTTGCCCATGACTGGTGTAGCCTGTACTTGGTTATAAATTAACATTTCAGGTTATGTAATAATCCAGCCATTTGTTTTCTATACTGCTTTTTGGTTTTACGGGTAAATAAGATCATTTTCCTTCATTCATGGGCCTTTTCATACTAAACGCTAACCCGGTCGCTATTAAATAACAGCACTGCCTTTAGTTGAAAACAAACAGTATGTCCACTATGATTAAAAGTAAAAAGTACAGGGGAAAAAAATCTGGAAAGCAGCATTTATCTTATTTAATCAGTTAACTTAGCTTTACTTTATGCAATGTTCTCTGTTTAACAAAAAAGATAACAACAACATCCTTGTCTCTAAGAATATTTCCATAAATGCAGCATGATTCACATCCAAATCATACAGGATGTTTGCATGAGTAGGCATGTTGGGTATCATAATCATGGGTTTTGATAACGCTACTTATCATAGTTGAGTCAGGTAGGGTAAATAGTTCGGAAAGGCTCTTTTTTCTTCTTCTTTGTTGTTCTTATTCTTCTTACACTTTTATTTGAATAACTCCCTAGGAGAGCCAGTCAAATCGATTGACAGTCGGGCCTGTAGCATGTCATCTTGTCACCTTTATCTCCTGTAAGAGCGAGGTGACGCCATCCAGCGACCCCGTAAGAGACACAGAGGTGACAGCGAAAGGTTGGCGGAAGGCTTTCAAAGCTCTAAAGTCATCATTCATCTCAACACAGCAGCTCTGGCCATTAATCCACTTGTACGTGGGAGGCAAACACAAGCCATACATAGGACAACGGCTTTTTTATCTCCCCGAAAGACCGGCTCGTACAGTATCAGCGGCTGTTTTTTCGTCCATTGTTAACTCTCCCGATGGCACAGGATGCTCTCGTGTCTGCCTGCCTGTATTTTGACAAAGCCCATTGATAGCGTGTGCCCGGCAGCATGAGAACAAGCTTTTTTTTTTTAAAACATGACCTCACTTACACGTTCATGAGAGAGAAAAAATTCCCAATGGTCCAGGCTGTTATTTCTAACAGGCCCCAGAAGGCCATCTAGTGACCTCATATAGTCAAAGTAGCTTGGCCTAAGACACCCTTCAGTAGCCTCGGGGCAAATGTGGTTGTATCGTATCCTCATGAGAATTTGAAAGTAGTGTTTTGGGTGGAATTAGTGGAGAAAAGTAGGTGGTTGCTTAGGTTGGTAGTTGCCGCATAAACCTAAAAGCAGTGGAGTTTTTTTTTAAATATTCTGCAGTTTCTCAGAACTGAGCTTTCTTCCTCACTCTCAAATACACTTATGGAAGCTTGCTAAAATATAGAAATTATTTGGTGGAGCACTACAATTCGATCCTTAAGCTTTTATAGCAAAATAATTGTTGAATTATTTTTCACTTATACGGTATTTCTGGGTTCATTTGTCCATACTGTTAACTTTATTTGTATTTTTTGAACTACTCAGCAATTCCCTGCCCCTTGTCTTAACAGCTTGGACATTTTTGTTGGTTATTGGCAGTGTATTTTGTCCAGTTGCTTACTATACGTCAGGTATTTCTTAATGTATGTCTTTTTATTTCTAATGGGGATTGTTGGTTGAGCACTTAAGGCCAAAAATGTATAACATTTTGTAATGTTGTAGACTTGAGATGGACCTTTTGAAGGTCTTCCTCCAGTCTGACTCTCGGTCTTGTTTTAATCATGGCTTTGATTCTCAAATCTTGATCTTGGCTTGGCTGTAGGCAATATTTCCTCAAATTTTTCATTTGTCCGGGCAGAAAGACAACCTCCCTGAGCGTACTGACTACCAGTGTGAGCGACATCATCATTGCTCGCTATGGGCACACCAGTCTCACACCTCGCATAAGCAGTTGCTTGTCAATATTCCTCTATTTTTTCATGTACAACGTGCTGTAAAACACAAAAAACATAAGAATGGACAGAGCTACTGCCACTGGCTACTGCGTAAACGGCGCCATCATGGGGAAAGGGTTAAAAAAAGTTAGGATTTTATTTACTGCGCGCCATATGATTGCTGCTGTGCAGAGAAGACGAGAGTAGTGCGTAATTGCTGTCTTCGTAATTCTGGTTTCAGGCGAACCTTTCTCCAGTCTCTCTATGTGATCCATTGCGCATAACACTAAGAATTGCAGACAATCATCATTATTGAATTTGAATGTGTCAATTACTTTATGTCACTCCCACTGTGTATCCAGGCCGTCTACCTATAATTCATCGCATTAACTACCTTTATCTGTTCCCCAGCATCCATCTTTTCCCTTCCTCTTCATCCAGCCACCAATGTGCCCCTATTCTTAGTACCAATGTTGCCGGCACCACGTGTGGATCCCCCCCCTCAGACCCCACCCTGCTCCTACTTTTATAGCCCTGTTTGTTTTATTTATCTGCCAGGCGTTCCCTTTTGGTATTGTCCTGGGTTATCAGCACTCTCCTGCAGATCGTGTTACCACCCTGCGTGAGTCTCTGACCCATTGCGGGGTTCACCTTTTTTCATCTGCCTCTTCCCAAATCAGATTCTTATCATTGCCTCTTTGTGATAAATAGGCAAGGGGCTTAGGAGGGGAGATTACGCCGCTCGTCTCAGGTCCTCTCTTAATTTTTTTCTCTTGTGTTCAAAGTACTCAAATAAAAAGATTTGGTGACTTTAGGAAAAAGGGGCTACTGCTGTTCCCATGTGAACACTGGTTTATCTCCTGTGGGCGTCTTTTAAAAGCCTCCTTCCCCTACTCCGTCTCGTTCCTCCGAGAGTTAGTAAGCACGTCGCAAACTGAGCTCCCCTATCGATTTTTCACACGCTCCTTATCTGCCGCAATAGTTTCGGAACATTTTTTTTCTGCTTTCCAAATGTGTCGCTGTGGAGGGAAAGCACACACCTGCCATTCCAACCTCAATGAACTCACTCACGGACATGTGTCACCTTTCACCGACTTATTTCCTTTTTTCTGCTTTTAACTTTCTGCTCATCAAAGGCACAACCTTAAGTTCCTCCAGTCAGGAATTAATACAGAAGAAGTGATAGTCATGGGAAAGTTTTGTAGAAAGATCTACAATGCAAAGTTGGACTGAAGAACACATGAAATAATAGCCAAACCTCTAAGGTCAAATATAAGTAGTTCAACTCCCTTTTCAGTTACCAATTTCATTATACGCAGCTGAGTATGATGACAATTGGGCTTTTGTCGAGTCAATGATGATGACAAAGCCCGTGTCTGATTATTATTATTATTAATATTATTGATATTATTATTAGTAGTGGTGGTGGTAGTTGCGGTAGTAGTATTTGGATTATTTGTATTATTATTATTATTAGTTGTAGTAGTAGTGGTAGTGGTGGTAGTAGTGGTGGTAGTAGTAGTGGTAGTAGTGGTAGTAGTTGTTGTAGTGGTAGTAGTTGTTGTAGTGGTGGTAGTTGTTGTAGTGGTGGTAGTAGTAGTTGTTGTAGTAGTAGTAGTATTTGTAGTTGTTGTAGTAGTAGTATTTGTAGTTGTTGTAGTAGTATTTGTAGTTGTTGTAGTAGTAGTATTTGTAGTTGTTGTAGTAGTAGTATTTGTAGTTGTTGTTGTAGTGGTTGTAGTAGTAGTAGTTGTTATTATTAGTCTTATTATTATTTTTATTAGTATTATTATTAGTTCAGGGTGACAGTTCAGATTGCAGAAAAAAATAAAAATAAAAAAATCCACATCCGACATAATATGGTCACAAATCTCAGATTCTGTGTTCAAATCTCTGAATTGCGTACCTTGCTCTTCCTCTCCTTCTTATTAGGACTGAATTATATACCTATACGTAGGGTACTGTCTGCAGGCTAATTGTCTGATAGCACAATTAATTCCATTTCCTCATAAGGCTTCCTTATTGATGTTTTTTTTTTTCTCCTGACTGGAGTAACAACTCAAACAGAAGCCAAAGAAAATGCAAATTACACATTATTTGGTGCAAGATTTGGTGTTTGTTTGTCTTCATGCAACGAACGACCAGTGTGTGAATGTGAGTGGTGGGTGGGAGTGGGGTCAATCAGGGGTGTGTGCTTTGCTTCGACCTGTGACCATCCGACTCTGTCGTCTTTGATTGATGGTCACGAGCAGCCAATCCTGCTGTCCACCATCGGGAAAATATGGAATTCATTAGTCAGCTTCCCATTTGAGTTCAAAGGTTAAACCGCAACGAGGATCAAACGGGGGCAAGGGGAGATTGTTTGCTTTTGGATCCTTTTTTTGGGGGTGTAACCCTAGCAGCTGGGTCCTGTCGTCTATATCATGTAGACACTTTTAATAGGCCAGGTTGATAGAAGAACGCTAATGTTAGTGGTGGGTCGCAATATCTCCGCCAGGTTCACAAACTTTGTCTAAACATGTCGACAGACTCATTCGTTTAAGCAATGTTGTCAAATGTGAAGATGTGCAGGTGGTGAACTGCCGTACTGGTGGTCTTTTAAGACATTGTCAGTGGGCAGGTGGTCTTTCTTTTCCATTGGTGAGCCAAATTGTATAACTTTCTTTGTTGGTGTTGTTCTGAAGCCAGAAAAATTACTATTTTGAGGATTTTTGCCAAACTCTAAATTATTCTACATGTCAATTATGTTCATTCAAGGTTGTGTAACAGTCTGGAATGTTTTTAAATGAAACTCAAGAATGATGTTTCTTTAAAAGTATTCTATCTTTATTTTGAATTTTTCAAATGCTACCTATTTTTAATCATTCATAATTAACCAATCAATACAACTAAATTGACGAATTTCCTATCGCTAGGAACATCAGAACACTTCAGGCTTCAATTGACAATCTGCCGACCTCAAGACCCACCTGGTGTCATCCTATTTAGGCCTATTATGAGAAGAAATGAAGGATTTGATCCTCAATATAAAATGGCCTTCCCAGTAGCTTCTCTATCATGTTTGGCCAGCCGTTTAACAAAAGCGAACTGGTGCATTAATGATGATAGATGCCACACACGAGGCCTAAGGAGAACAATCACTCCCACAATGCCATAGTAGGGACTGACCTTCTGACCCATCTCGGGCCACACTGCAAAGGAAATCTATAAAATTTGAGAACAGAAGTGACCAATAGAGAGAGAACGAGAAGAGGGTGTTGGTTGGGCAAATATGCTTACCAACGCCCCATAATAATTACCCTTGAAAGTCTCTCAATATTGAATTTGATGGATATGGTTAATTTTGTTGAAACCTGGTCATCGCATTTCTCAGAAAAGGTGAATTTTGAAGACTTGGATGAAATCTGGAATTTTCTTGATTTTATAATACATGAAATAATGCAGACTAATTCAAAATAATCACCACAGTTAGAAAATGTTATGTCCCCATATTTTTTTTACATAACTGGACTCAATATGATTAAATTATGGTTTTAAATATGGATTCATTTAAGGCTTCCCACAGTATTAAAACACTGTTTTTCAAGTTTCACATGAGGGAGAACAAGTACATGCATTATGCTCTCATCTAATTTAACGAAATAGATTAAATTACCCAAAATATGTCCTGTGGAATACATTTTTTGTTTTCTAAAATCTTGTCATTTTATTATCCCAACAAAAAAGATAGACATTTTTAACAAGTTGACTCAATATTTTGCAGATTCCTGATTCCTTACATAACATCTGAATTAAAATATTTTATTATATTATGTAATTCTGAGTTTATCAGTTAAAATATTCTCAAGTTTTATATTTCCAGGATTTCCAGGTAGTGTTACTGAATATGGGTTCTTTGCAAATCCATACATTTTCAACAAAATATACTGGCTGAGAAATATTGCGTCATGGTTGGCGGGTTGAGTCATGGTAAACTTTTGACATTGCTGCAAAACGCTGTGAACTTTAACACATATACCATTCAGGGAATTTCTGTTGATGATGTGAAAATGTTCACTTGGCCAATGTAATGACACACTATCTCCAGCTTTTTTTTTGCTTGTGTGTTTTGAGATATTGATTACACTCCTGTCCTTATCTTACTGAGGTGGTGGGGGTTGACTGTCAGGTTAAAGGAAGGGGGGAGGGGCGTCATGTGAAATTGTAAATGGGACCTTTCATAAAAGTCCATGGGTACAAACATTGTGCATTCAAGGCCAAATTGTTTTCCATGAAGAACTGATAGAACATCCGTTCATTGCTAAGCAAACTTGACTCATTATTTGCATTTAGTTTTAAAAAAGACAAAAAGCCTAACCAAGTTTGATTTGACCTTCTTAAGTTCAGAACACTTGTTTATTCAGAGTGGAGTAATATTTTTCAACCTTCCTGGTAGATTGGGTTTTTTTTGTTGTTGCCCAAAAACCCGCATTGGGACAAATGAAGTTGACCTCTGGGATTTCATTGGCTGAATGAGAAATAGGTGGACTGTGGGGCACAAACACTTCCTAAACTGATATCATAACAGAGAAAGAATAACACTTTGTGTATGATTAATGCGTCATGTGATGCCGTTGATGAAAAAACAGGAAATAGGGAAACTTTAAAAATGAAAGTAAAAATTCACCTTTTGATTAGGAAGACTGTTTTGACTGCTTTGAGGGGTTTTTTTTTAAGTGGAGTCGTATAACGTGTGAAAATGTGTTAGTTGCGTGGAAAAGACGGCTCCTTTCCAGCTTGACCAAATTTGGAACTGCTGATTGGGGGGGGGGGGGCTTGGGGGGGGATTTCAGAAAGTAAATAGTGAGTCTTACAGGTCTTTCGCAAAAATGAATCTGAGCCATAATGATATGTATTGCTTATTATTAGACAAAGGAAACCATGTTCTTGCTCACTAATCAAAACGGGGGACTGCAAAAGCAAATAGACAAAAGATTTTAAAGAAATTTATTAATGTATTTAAGTACAGCATTGGTCCAAAAACAGGACGATCAGAAAGACTTGTTAAACATTGCTTTAATTTGGACTCCAATGTATGGCCTCAGATTTCACTCTTTGAAATAATTCATTAAAAAAACATTTTAGCACATTATTGTAGTATTCCAGGTAGCTAGTTGATGACCAGTCCTGCTTCTGGGAAAAATCCATGTGTCATCTTTATGACTGTCTCTCATAAGTGGCATGACTCATGAAAATTATATTCCTTTCACCCTCAGCTGCTACATTTATGATTTTCTGCATGAGTCACATAGCCGCGAGTCGGCAGACAAAACATCCTTCGCTCGCTATGTCTTTTTTTGCCAAATGTCAATCTATACCGTCTTGTTTCTATCGATGTCATCCACGGCATTCCTGCAAGAGGGGGAACGGTTGTGGGATTAAAGCGGACAGGTGTTCTCACTCCTTAGAGAAATCAAAACAAGGGAGGCGTCGATGGCGGGACATGTCCGTAGAACATCCATATAATAGATCATGGACCAGGAGGCCAGGAAATAGACGATCCATCAGTCCGATTGGGGAATCATTGTTGGATTTTGAGCTAATGTTTAGCTTGCTGTGAGAACTTGTTAGCTTGTAAGTAATTTTCACTCTGAAGCCTGAACAAGCTATCAGACCTATTGGTCCAAAACCTTGGACTGCATTCCCCCAAGGGTGGTTTAGGGGCCTTGTTTTTCCACTCAGAATTCAGCAAATTGCTACAACTGTGCACATTTTCACACGGGAGCATGACATCACTCTATCAATGTGACATAAAATACTATTTGGACTGAGATTATTTTCCTGAACAGAAGAAAGGAGAATAAGTGAATCCCTGCTGTTAAATGGCAAGCTATTCCCCTTTTCATAGCCATAGTAGTCCCACCCTCCTTGACGAGTCAAGAGATTTGTGAGACGTCTTTCTCCTTTCATGCTGAAAAGTGAAAAATATCCACCTTTTGAATGGCGGTATGAAAGTGGCTAGTGTCCTTTTTTACCAGTGGCTTCAGCTGTAAACTTTACAACAGCCTTGGCTTTTTGTCATTCCTTTTCTCACAGCCACCATGGCTCCGCCTCTGATACTACCCCCAAATGCAAAGAAATTTGCAGTTTGACTTATTGCACTGATTTTTCTGCAGGTCATGGGTTCAATTCCTGGCTCCAACCTAAATCCTGAATGATAATGATTAGTTTATCTCAGGAAGGGCATCCGAATAAAGACGATCAAAAAAATTTGCGGAAACGATTCGCTTTGGCAACTTTTTTATGTGAAAGGCAACAAGTACTTTGATCGTATTACTGTTGTTGAGTTAGTTGGGAAAAAATACATTTGGATTGGATTGACTAACTTTATTCATCCCGTATTTGTGAAATTTCCTTGTAACAGTAGCAAGAGAGTGAGAATGCAGATATAGGAAAGGCATTTTAGACATGAATAGATAGGTAATAAGTCAATAAATTAATAAATACATGAATAAATAAGCGTGTTGCTGAAATATATATCATATATATGTATACATATATGCATACATACACATATAAATAATTTTATATTTATTAATTAAAGATATATATTTTTTGCATAAAACAGTAATTTATTTTCAAATATACTAAAGTAGTTCATTCATATACATAGCCAGCCATTGTATAACATTCAGTAAAATAATGATAAAATTAAACAGGAGTTTGAAATTATTCGCCACATGATACAACTGAGTAAAATACTCTAAAAGATAAAACCTTCCAAAAAATGAGGTAAAAGCCAAGTATATACAATATATAAACACTAAAATATGATTGCTAAAATATCATTTGCCATAACCATTGGAAAAGTACCTGCATGTAATGTAAAGTAATCCACTTTTGATCATTTGATATCTTACTCATGAATAAGTCACAGAAGGAAAATGCTTAAGTACTGCGAATTTAACATTCTTTACTCTTTCTAACTCCGCCATTTAAATGCAAAATCCTCCATTGCACAATACTACGGTTAGCTGAGTAGGCCCATTATGTGCTAAGTAGTTCTATGACAATTACTTGTCTTAGCGCATAACCCACGATCTCCCGTTCTCTTTACTGACTGAGCTGTCTGCTCGGAATTAGCGCATCGCTTTACGATTCTTGACACTGGCCTCCCACAGGAAACAGATTGAATCTTTTGTGTATAATAACATCATATTACATTGTGTGTGTACTGGCCCCGCCAGCGCAGCGCTGTCATCGTGGGAACGCTAATTGGATTTGCCGGCTGAGCGCTCCGCGACCGCGGCGGGTTCCTGCCGGGGATAATGAGGAACCGACATGGCGGGTTCCTGCGGCCTGTCGCGGAACGTCCCGAACGGCCGCAAATATCATACGACTGGTGAATTTGTCACCCTCCTATCACTCCACGAAACCCGCTACAAATGTGTGATTTATATCGCCTCGCCTCTAAGAACACGGCTTAACCCCTCAGTAATCTGGCGGTGGTTTATCTCCATCGTGTTACAAGTGGCGCAGCTAACGGTGCGTTGTTCCAAGTTGCGGACTAGATGGATAATGGACGAGGTTCCGACAGGCCGAACTAAAGAGTTATTTACTTCACTTGTACCCCTTTGTCTTTTGTTGAAGTCTTCACTTTGATTCCAGGACAGTATGTCACAAAGTGGCTTTTCTTAGCATGCTTGAAGCGATAGAGTGCGTTTCCAGAAAAATTGTTAGGTTGGTGAATTCAGAATATTTATTGTAGAATTTGGTAAGGTTGGTTGTTTGATTTTTTTCGCATGAAAAGGAAAATGTTGGTCTTTTTGGGTACATAGAGACTTTTGATTGCCTCAAAATGTGGTGAATGACCATTTGACAAATTTCTACTCATTGGTTAGTTGCTTAAAGGCCCAACCTACTTGAACTAAAAGCTTTATAGCTGTTTTGATGAGTATTCTGTGGAGTGAATACACTTTTGGAGCCTTCATTATGCCTGAAAACTAAAAATCTTGGTATCATGGAGTTGGAAGTTCCTACACTGAAAACCAAACCGAAATTTTGAAGCTTTTTTGCTAATATTGACCAAAGCATTGAACATTTAATGAACCCGAACAGATTTTACCAATGCTTACACCTTAAAATAACATTATTTCATTAAATTTCAGGGTTTTACCCCAACAATATGTGCCCTTATTAAACAAATCAAACTCAAACACATCAATTGTGACAGTAAACACTATAAAAAGACATTGAACAGCAAAACTGAACCAATTTAAATCTTTTAAACTCCTATTATTTATCTCAAAATGATTCTGCAAACCAGAATTGAGAACACTAGTAAACTTCAGCCATTCTAATAATTGATAAATTACCACCTCGATTGTTGAACGATATTAAATCTGACCACTTTTCAGAGACAACTCCATTCTTTCTTCTGAATGCAAACAGTGCTTATTAATTCAACCCCCAGCTCTTTGGAATGACCCCACCCCATCCCAACCCACTTGGGCATGTTTTAGTGCAAATGTAATTACAGCCCCTGTTGCTTAAAAAGAACTCCTCTGCGCTCCCTTCAATACCTGATGATGTCAAGGCCCTTTGTGATGTGGCCGAGGCTGCCACTCATGACCTTTTTCTTTCAAGATTCCAACCCCCCTTCTTCTCTTCAACCTCCTCCTCCTTTGACAAACTCTATTTTCCCCTTTTTTTTGTCTACCCTTCGCCACTTCATAACTCCCCATCCAGCTACCCATTGGCTCGCCACTGATGAAACGCCTGTCTCGATAGCAAACATTCTTTATCTTCCTTTTTATTCCTAAAAGTGAACAAATTTCAGCGCAGTCGGAGTAGGTTTGCCAAAGTTTTATTGGCCTAACGGAAAGCAATGTTATCTGGCAAACAAATGTTGTGACAGACAGATTGTCTGGAGCCTTTTTTTATTTATTTGGATTTAACGACATGGTTAGCTACGCAGATATACCCCCGATCCAGCAATTAACGCTGCATTTCATTTTGCCATTTTTTAACTAGGCTTCCTATATCCTCTACAATTTGTCTGTTCTTCACTCTTTTGGCAAACTATTATAGCAAAACTCACAGCTGCGTGGATTATTGCAGGTATTCCAAATTGTGCTCGTTAAAAGATGGATGCCGTTTGGGTGTTTTACAGTACATGGAAACACTTTTATTGTGAGAATCAAAAAGCATTTGGTGTTTAGCCCAAGTCTGCGACACACATGCTCATCCTCGTATATGTATTGAAGTAGTAGCATTTTTCTGTGAAAACTGGGTAACTGGAAGCCGTTTTAGGGTAACACACGGCACCCCGCTGACTATCTTACAAGGCTTCAACTCATTGAAGATCTCAGAAAGCAATAACAATTACATTGAGACACACCAGGCAAACTATCAAACCATTTTTCATCTTGCTTTTCATTATTAGTAGTAATTTACATTTTTTATGATCTTTACACATTCCAAGCCAAAAATTACGACTATTCCTCATGAAGTAATCTATTCAAACAAAGTAAAAATATACGACTATTTTTCATTATGTACACCATCTATGAACCACCTGGTGTTTAGACATATTCGTTAGATCAAAGTCAACTTAATTAATGTCCATTTATTGTTTGGGGCCTCCCTTTTGGATATATCTCATCACGAAAGAATGACCTTCCAGTGCTCAACTTTTCATAACTTTAGTGGATAAGATACATGCCTGAAAACCAACCATTTTCAAGCTCTAAAATCAAGGCCTTGTACTGCAAATTTGCTTTAAATTAGCCACTATATACAGTTATCATATTCAAATATATAGTACCGAGTTTCCAAGCTAGTTTTTCATACATTACTAACCGTTAAGCTAAAAGGCAAACATAGCATTCTTTATTTTCTTTACAGCTGTTTGCCAAACACATCAATCGAAGGAAAATCCTTGAAAATATATATCAATAGTGCCTTTTTCAGTTACGTATACACATATATAACTGTATGTGTTTCCAGTATGGTGGTTAATACATTGTAGAGTGGGGAACTATTCATTTGTCCTTTGGCCTGATTTTCTACCTCCTTTCTTTATCTTTGCAATCCCTAGTGATTATAGCACACTTAAATGCCTAATTGGCTTTACTCCTTATTAGCCATACAATTATACAGGCAGCGGGATTGTCAGCCATCTGTACGAGGACGGGACGGCCACTCGCAACCATTCCATAATTCAATTTAACAGCGCACATATTCTCATCCTTCCTTTTGTGAGCCGCTTATCCGTCCTCGCAGGGATCTTGCTCTCCTCCCCTTTGCTTTTCCACTGCCTCAATCTTTTGTGTCCAGCATTGCAAAAAAAACCACACAAAAACACACATCAGGCATAATGCTATCGCTCATAATTCAACTTGTTTTCAAGTCGACTTTATCACAGTCAAACAAAAAGAACAAGCATTGACCCCCATATTGGAGATGTTTATTCAACATTTCTTTCCAGGCTTTTCAGTAAATATTCTGCATTGTTAGATCGTGTCAAAATGAATTCAATCAATGGCACAAATTGAACGCTGATAAGTAGACAAACTAGGTGGCAGGGTAACGCTTTGGCCTCTTTAAGTTCAGAGGTTGTAGGTTCAAATCTGGGTTTTGGCCTTCTTGGTTAAAGGTTGCAGGTTCTGCTAGAGTTTTTAAAAGTTCTCTCCATGAACTCTTGTTTTCTTGCCAAACCCTTCAAAACAAAAATGCATGTTTGGTTAATTTTTACTCATAAATTATGAATTTTCGAGTTTAACAATGAACACCCATTTGTCTTTCTGTGACAACCATTTCTGGTTATAGCCCCGACTTTCTAATATTGAAGTCATTCACCAACGTTCTATGCTGCACTCTGATTGGCCAGTCCCCATTCCGGTGCTATACTTTAGCACGAGATGTCTATTTCCATATACAGTATACCTTAGGTAACAATAACCATTTCTCATCCTGACTTTTCTGTGAGAACGGAAGAGCACTTTGTCAGTGAAGTTCTTCCTTATGTGATCGATGACATTGAGCAGGTACTGTTTTAGAAGGTGCCTTTATTATCTTGCGTCCATATATGGGCGGTGACGGAGCCGTCCATCTGCCCGGGGTCTTGTGCCTCGTCCCCTCCACCCACTTTGCACTCCCCTCACTGTAATAAGACAGCACTGATGCTATCTAATGACAGGGCAAGACTTGGTGCTTCCTGATGCCATTATCAAACGTCACCTCGTCCGTCAGGCGGCCGGGTGACAGGGAATGTTAGACTGATGACAGGAAAAATAACGTTGACGATGATTATGATGATGAGAGGCCGGAGAGGAGGAGCTAGTCGGAAGAAACCAGGGGTGTTTTGGGTGTTAAGGGTTGGCCCACCTTTTTACCCCCAACTGACCTGCGATAAAATACCGAAAAAAACTGTCGACAGGTTCGGTTGTCTTTCCCTTTGGGATTAGACTTGTTTTTTTTCGTGTGTTTGTTTGTTTTAACTGCTCTTTTTTAACATGTCTTGGTTTTTTTACAACTTGAACCACCATAGGCATTTGAAAAAGAGCATATTGCACTCTTATGACATAAACTCATTAATTTAATTAGCTTCCAATCAAAGTGGCGCCATTCATTCCCTTAAAATAATGCATTACTGTCACTGCTTGGCAACAGACGATGATTAAATGTAAATACAGTTGAATGCCGGTGCATATATCGCCACTTATTTTCATTTTTAATGCGAGTTTAAACCCGAAAACAGGCAGTTACAATGGTCTTATGTTATATTGTTTTTGGATCTTTTTAAGTTCTATGTTGTTTCTCTCGTTAACTTTTTCATAGCCTTACGTGAGATTTAGCAGAATTTCTTGTTGTTGTATAACCTTATATTGAGCTTTTTTTGTATCTTCCATTACTACGTTGTTTCATAACCACCCTGTTTTAGGACATTTTGTTTTACAGGTGGTTTCTGTTGATAATACATTTTCTTAAAAGCCTTCTTGACACTTGGCAGAGCACCTGTGTTTCTTTTTTTTCCTCTCTTAAATGAACCCATGCACACAAACACACATATATACACACACATAGACACGTGACCATGTGAATAAAAAGAGATTTGTCTTTACTGGTCTATGCCAGAAATGCTTTGTGTTTACATTCAGGCCTTAGTACACAATGGCGGAAGTCTGTGCTCTACCAAGTGCCTTTCAAGTCCATCTTTGCAAAGGCAGCTCTTGTATTGGATCTCATTAGATTTTGCAGGTGCGCCTACAGTATAAAACTATTAAAGTACGAAAAAAAATCATCAGCCAATGTTAATTTACTGCATAAAGGCATAGTTTATATGATGAGTGTCATGAGACGTAACCATTCACTAATCCAGCATTGTGGGTGCTGGAGACCATATGGCAGGGTGCACTTACTTTTCAGACACACTTTTCAAAGCACATGAACTTTTTCCAGCATGCTGAATGACTCGAGTTTCTTTTTTTTTTTTTTTTTAAACGTTGGCGTGGATTAACATGTTTGGAAATTCTAACTCTCTCTAGTTGACATCTGAAGAAAAGCTTTTGACATTTTTTCACATGATCAGGGCCCTGCTTGGAGAAAGAGTAGGAGAAAAAAAGGAAAACAGTGGCTTTTGAAAGGCAGTGAAGCCCAGTGAAATTGTTTGTTGACCAGACAAGCGGCGTCCAATTGTGGCTGTCAAGCTTCTGTGTGGCAAACAGAATTCCTTTGGGGGTGCAGATTAATAGTTCATTTTCATGCGGTTCGCATTCACCGGAGGGGCAATGGGAAAAGTGAACTCGAATGGTGCCACTTTATGAACAGTTGCCTTATTATGACACAAACAAATTGCTCTGGTGAACAGACGTCTTTGACAGATTTTCTGATGGATATACATGTGAATAGACTCACTGTTGTGCAATGTGACAGAAAGACCAAGACTTGTTGCTGTGACTGTGGACATTGGTTGGGAAGGGTTTTAATATAACTACCATATTTTCACGACTATAAGGCGCAATGCATTATAAGGCGCACTGCATTATAAGGCGCACCCTCAATGAATAACACATTTTAATTTTGTTTTCCATATATAAAGCACACTGGACTATAAAACGGCCTGTCTATTTTGGAGAAAATTTAAGAATTTTATAGTCGTGAAAATGCGGTAAACTACATTTTGGATTTGATTACCGACCCTGGTGACCTCGCCTAAGTATCCTTGGGTAAGGTACTGAAACGCTACCTTGATTCTGATGCTGCATTGGTGCATAAATTTGGAGCATTATTGATTGCCTGGATGACATTTTTTTAGACAAATCCCTTCCTATAGCTGGCCGCCAGAACCAGTTTAGGCAAATTGTGAGGAGCATTCGGGTTGAGCGGGGAGCAGTTTCACCCTTTTCTCAGCTTGACATACTGATGTATTCTGGTGACGCATGATGTGGGTTTAGTTTGGCTCATTTGCTGATGGAAAGACAAAAAAATGAATCAACAAAGCATCCGAAATGTCCGTTTTTTTAAGTAAGGATGCATATTTTTTTAGATAACAACAATTTAAATATTATCTTGCTAGCTACTTTGCGGACACCCGAACTACACCGACACCAATCTACACCTCTTCCAGTTAGAAAATCCCTTGTGTAAGGTACTTGGATCAAAAGAACGCAGACAATGAATGCAATAAGGAATCGATGCAAAGTATTATAATCCTTTTTATTTTTCACACTTTATGACCTACCAATCACAATTCCTGACAAAAGTACTTAACACTTCGATACTCCGGGGAACTTTTTTGCCCTTCTTTAAAGTTTGAACTCATCAAACACAGGCATTGTCATTTACTGCCTGTTATCATTGGCCGTGTAAAAATTATATAGGAGACATTGTAAACACTAAAGTGTTACTCACTAATGGCCTTCGAAAAACGTGTGACGTTATCGATCATTCGGCGTCCAGGCGCCTGAAATGTTTAACACCGCGCTTTCTTTTTAACGGGCGGATAGATCTGAGCCTGGAGCTTGTTACATTGTTTTAATATGTATGTCACATGTATGTGTAGGAGAAGGGGGTGTAAGCTTAAACTGAGGCAGGCTTGTATTAATCACAAAGTGAGGAAGTGAGTGAGTGGGGGGACCCCGAGACAGACGCCCCCATTGAGCTTTCCGTCATTGCACGGCGGGCTCAGACGCATACGGCGAGGATCTATGTAAGCCCCGTGCGACGAGACGCGCAATCCGTCTGCCAGCGTCCTGACAAAAGTGTTAAAAGCATTCATCAGGACGTATGGTTTTTCTGGTACCTTCGCCATCAGAGAAGTTAATGACATTTATTTGTCATTTCAATCGCCTTCAGGTGTCACTTTCAAAAATGGATCTCCCATCTAAAACATGTCCGTGATTTGTGGGATTGACTGTAGATTTCTACATTAGATATATGTCTATGTCTTAAACTGAATTATAGCCTTGGAAAAAATTATCGACATCTAAATGTTGACCATCACTGTAAACAGTTATCAGACTGATGCTGAGAAATTGGATTGGCAGTTGTTGGATGTGACCAAGTAATGTGAAGTTGTTGTCCAAATTAACAGAAAACTGCTATTATTCCATTTTGATTTAGTCTTGTCATTGACAAAGAAGGGAATGTGTGTGGCAATTGTTGGTCTTTATCAATGCAGGGTTTACCTATGTCACAAGAAAAGCTTTTACTACTAAATATAGTCATACACGGCTTTTCTATCCTCTTATGTTTTTTAACCTTGGTTCAACTTCTGCCCCAGCTTCATCGCTTATGACGATGTCGATGTCATAGAGTTTTGCCATTGAAATTACGGTCTCGACCCTGACATGTCAAATTAAGAGCTTTACTTGTGGTCTATTGCTCACTCTCTAATGCCCAGTCAAGGAGATACAAGGGGCAGGAATTCTTAGAATACAGCCTGAATTTTTCTAGTAACACTTGAGCCTCTTTTCAACTTTGTGTTGCAGGATATCAATTGTCACATAGTTCAGATAAATACGAGGGCAGAACTACCTAACTGACAAATAGGAGGCTTCAATGAGGTCTCCGCCCTGTTTACTGACTTCTGGTTCCTTAATTTATCAGTAGATGTCAGATCCCTATTAGACAAAGCCTGTATTTCAACTTGCTGTAACTAGAGGATTACTGATCCTACCCAAGTGAGCACATGAAGCAACAACAAATGGGTGATGGAATAAGGTTTATTGCAATCGACGTCATATGAATGTAGAAAGTTAACCTTGCAAGTGGTGGACTTGTCAACCTGAAACGTGGCTATTAAAGAGGGAACCTGAGATACAGTTGTTGACTCCCCACTCCCTCCGGTAAGAGGTCTTCCATATTGGTAGACAGGCATCCTCAGGATCCTAAAGGTTCACCCCGTAATTACAGAGTAGCTTTAATTACACGACCCGCACACCGGGAGAAATCGGCCGTTGTCAGCGTACACCCACCCGCCTTCCCTTCTGATCATACTACCTGCACATTACAGAGGTACAAATAATCACGTCAAAGGGAAACAATAGCTGCGGATGTCCATACCCGAGTCGTATTATATTTTGAGTCTTCAGTTGTATTTGTAGCTTAACTGTTTTTGGAGTATGGGACAAAGTTTGAAACGCAAAACATTATAACTGTTAGAGGCAATGATCAGTCATTCACTGTTTAAGGCTATTGTTTTCCAGATGGACATTTAATTTAACCATTATGCTATTAGTCAGGCTATGTACATGAACTAAGAAAACTCACAGATTGCCAATGAATTCCCATGTAACAAAGCACCACTGTTGTGTCCATCATTCACAAGTTGTTGAGTTAGCATGACGGCCCAGGCAAGCCATAGTGTTAATGAGTTGACCTGTGGGTTCAGAGTTTAAGCCGCCTTCCAGTTGACTTGTCAGCACAGTGGTCCTTTTTTGTTAGAGAGTGGGAGGGGCCACTTTTCAGTGTGTTTAGGTGGAAATGTGTGCTTACTCTCAAATACTGTACACTGTATCAGCCATCAATGATATAAGTACTGTATATTGTATCATATTGGTGATTGGCAACCAATCTACAGGACTTTTAATATTTATTAGCCAGTCTTTGAGTCAATGATTCATACCTGTCAACCTCGAACCATTTGTGATCTTACCAAATTTTGTTTTCGCCCTTACATATATGTATAAATACATGGAAAATCTTACCACTTTACTTTTTTTTACAGCTGATCAAATGAAAGTAAACATAAACAAGGGAACAGGAAACGGAAATCACATGGTGAAAGTGTTACAAAACGAAATGTTTATCATGATCTTTTTTTTTTAGCCAATCAGAGGCGCCGGTACATATATCACTTGGCAGACATGCGTTTCCGGGAAGAAACAATGGCGGATGGTGAAAAATGGCTAGAAAGTGCCTTAATTTATTTTTTTTTCTCAAAATCACCGTTTAGCGTACCATTTTCATGTGTACAGCGTACCAATATAAAAATGGGCTTTCAGTTGTACCAATTACGGCGAGAACGTACCAGTTGACAGGTATGATGATTCAGTCATTGGTCATCAACAATGGACATCTTGAAGTTCAACTTCCAAGATTTATTGTCACATGAATGTGATGTTTCTGTTCGTCATTCAACAGTTGTGTCCAAAAACTGTCTTTACTGGATCACCTGGAACAAAAACCTGCACCCATTGCTGCCTTTGTGACATAGTTTGGACACCCCTGCAGACATTCCACTTACTAAAATCTGTATTAATAAGCTTCCAGACGTGTCCTTTTTTTGGACACCCCTGCAGACATTCCACTTACTCAAATCTTTATTAATAAGATTCCAGACGTGTCCTTTTTTTACCCGCCCCATTTGCGATCAATTAGTTAACTGACAATCACGTCACGCCATCTGCCTGTTCCTGTCCTCACATCCCTCTATAAACCTTACAGTATTGAAAAACATGTGCTCCTGTCTCATTGCTGTACATCCACTGAAGTAATAACAGTGTTTCTTGTGGTGTTTTCCCCCAACCAAACTGGAAACTTAAGATTGGATTGTTGCTCTATGTTGTTCACAATGGCAATACTTATCAGCATGGTCACTTAAATATCCATAAATGAAACAAAGCTCTGGTCAGACACATTTCTTCCTGACCTTCTCTGTCAGGGTGCCGTGCAGCTAAGCTGAAGGGATTTGCAGCAGCTCAACATTTACACCATATGGATGCTTTATTTCCCAAGTCATGATCTCTCGCTCTCACACTGTCTCTCGGTCTTTCTCTATCTGTCTCTCTATCTTTCTTTCTCTGTCTAATGAGACATGATTGAAAGAAAGCAAACAGTCTTATTGGTTGACCGGGTGATTAGGGAGACTTAAGTGGAGATTGAATAGAATTCTTCAGAGGAATGTGAAGGATTTTGACTTTGCTCACTTGTGCGTCCAAGTTAGCTTGGCAATCTAGCATGACTTCTGCCAATCTACACCAACAAATAGCACGCGACATATCAGTCTTATTTTTTTCGCTTGGAATTTTGGACGATGTTTTATGCTCTCGTCTTTGCTTGTTAGCCCATCCTTTTACTATCGGTATAGAAATTCAGCCTAAACCATAGAAAACTGGATTTATTATTGTGTACCTTATACATGGCAAAATTCGTAGCTGTTTTGGCTGAAGGAATCCCAACAAAAATCCATGTACTCCATTGTAAAATTGTCTGTCATGTTATAAAATACAGTGCTATCATGCTACATCATGTTACGCTACGTTATATCTAACAACCAACGAGTTTGTCCACATCTGAACAAATTAAAACAAGACCTTCTTTCCTCACTGATTATTTTCTTCTTCAGCATTAGCAGTAATTGGATTCATTTTGAAATGAGTGCCACGCTACCTATTGATTTTGGCTGCGGCATATTAGCGCTTGAATAATCAATGGGATGGATCGTACGCTTATTAAACTGGAATAAGCCGAGACGGCCCTTCTTTTCCATTTGTCAGCCAATGACTGTTAATCTCATACCCGCTGGCCCTAATGCCTTTTAACCTCATCGGTGCGTATTACATTCGATAGACGGGTTCAAATTACAGCCATCGCATTGATTGGTGTATGGAAATGAATATGTTTTGACGTAGCCCATGCCTATACAGGCAAGCTTTTAGAGTTCATTGAGGTGGCTGTCAATCTCTGCTTTTAAAGGATATGATTGAAGAAAACTATAGAGTTCTGTTCAGGTCAAAGCTAAATTTTGGCCATCCTAGACTTCTTGGAATTTAATTGTTAGTAGTGGATTTGCAAATGAATACGCAAAAGTCTGGACCAACAAAGCAAAAGAGCATCTAAATTCATTAGCGTCACGCAACATTTTTTAAGACGAGGCAACCGCCGCGTCAGTCGCCAAATAAAATTAAAAGCTCTTGTTGTAGAAACAAAAGGATCTAAGGTCTCGCCGTTTGGCACACATTGAGGTCATCGGACCGAGTGCAAATCAGTTACTTTTACCTCCCGTTTTTATTTCTCACACTCGTCTTTTCATTAACATCTCAGAATATACTTATCTTACTCCCACCCCCTTACCCTCCTTCGATAGCTGAATGGGCCTTCCTAGTGACGAAGGTGACCTGACACTGAGAAAAAGAAGGACCCACCATGAACTGAGTGTCAGCCATTAAATATGATTTCGCCACTGAATGGCGACGAGACACATTCAAGCACTGGAACTCATTAGGGCTGCTTAATCTGTCTCTTCTTAGAGCATGACAATGATTTCAGCTGGGAAATGCAACAGAGCCATTGATTTGAGTCACATTGAAAGCAATAAATCAAGTTCAACTTCACATCCTGGACCCCCATTTGCCTAATTCAGCACCTCCCGCCCTAGCGGTCAATTAGTTTAGAGCAAATATATTCTGTACGGACATAGCCACAATAAATCCCTCCCTCCGCTTTAGAGACTGCCCAATGTAGCCCCCCTGGCCCTTTTATAAATGCCACTGAATGAACTCAAAAGACTACCTTAAACTGGTATATGGTTATAAAGCTAACAGATTAACTACTCTTTACTAACTAACTTGGTGAAATGTCCTAAAGTATGCCGACATGCTGAGGAAACAGCACCCCTATCTCTTGATACACAGCAGATTAGATGTTCCATATTTGGTGCTTAGACTGATATTTAGTGGAAATGCTGGAAGAATGGGGAATAACCACCGGAAAATTTCAAAACTTTCCAGAATTTTTTTTCTCCAAACCATAATTCCATGTTACCATTAGCAATATATTTCCCTTTTTAATAACAATACAAAAAAAAACGTTTCACTATTTCAGCAAGAAATCTTATGGTAATCTACTTGCTTAACTTTTTACCTGCTCGCAAAAATCATTGAACTGTGTCGTAAAAGAGTTTGAGAACTTCACTGGTCAGCCACCAGTCCAGACATTTATCCCATTGAAAATGTGTGCCGCATATGTGGCATATTTTTGGAAGTTGTTCTGGTATTAAATGCTCCGCGAAATGAGCGAATATCTGTTTCAGATGAATAAATTACTTTACTCTTTCCACATATTTCCTCCTGAATATGGGCAAGAGCCAGATTGAAGTCTTAATTGGTGGCCAATGTAAAGTGTCAGCAAATGCCAGGACCTTGTTTCCAGCTGTGTCTCAAAGACTGCGCCTCACGCCCTTGACTCTGACCTGTGTGACACATCTGCATGTAAAAAAAGAAGTAGTAAATTTATTGAGCTATGAAATTAATGTGCCATGGTGGCCCATTTGACTCTAGTTTAATCAGAACCAGAAACACTTGCTTGCATACTTCATTTTCTTCTTTGTGCAATTAAATGTTATCTACTTATTTGAACTAGCCTTAGATCTGCACTATGAAAAATTGCAAGTATACCATTGGCCCATTTCAAAGTAAAAATAAAGCTCGCAAGGTCACAGGCCACGCACCCCCGACCCAGCAAAATTCAGTGAACCTTCTCGCCCGCCAATGAGGCGTTATGTCATCGTAACACCCGCCGATTGGTCTGTTCTACGAGACCTTCCACGCTGCGTTTAATTACTCACGTCGTGAGCGGTTGCCCAGTGCTCTCACCCAAAGCAGGAAATGACTTAGGGGCGGAGCTCATACTTCAAACGCAAAGATTTAAAGGAGCATTCCATAAAAAGTCAACACAACCAACCGCAAGCATGGGGTTAATAGCCAGTGCATGGGATGCATTCTTTCTGGTACCGTTGATATAAAGCCACATTAATTTAACCTCAGGACAATAAGGATGACTAAATCGCATTTACGTCAAATCTTGTCAATGTGAAATAGACCAATGGAGGATTTATGACTAAGTTTTGCTCACTTGTTCCAATATATGTTCTTGTTCTTAAAATCAGCTCATTTTGGCTACTCCAAAGAATCTTCACTCAAACTTTGCTATATTTGTGTTGTGTGCTATCATCGTTAATAGATCGTAACTCAGTTTAATCCGAAAAATAAGCAAACAAAATATTAGTTTGGTTACATTTGTGTTCTGGGCATAAACATAATTATTTTGCTATCAATATCAAAGCATTTCCTCTACATTTTATTATTTGTTTGTGTTTGTTT
Source organism: Stigmatopora nigra (assembly GCF_051989575.1). Taxonomy (NCBI): domain Eukaryota; kingdom Metazoa; phylum Chordata; class Actinopteri; order Syngnathiformes; family Syngnathidae; genus Stigmatopora; species Stigmatopora nigra. Next base: position 3,032,479 of record NC_135510.1, on the reverse strand, counting down.
TAATGAATCCTAACTACTTTACACTCAATGTTAGGGAAGCTACCTACAGTTTACACACTTGTTGAGAACACTTGTTGACTTAGACCGACTTGACCACAAATCTATTTGCTATTGGAATGGATATAATCAAAATTCAGACACTCAATACACACTACCGCCTCTAACAAAACTTCCACATCTCATCAACGGATGTTTCTAGGTTACTCTGTTCTCATCTCGCAAAACCTCCATTCCGAACCATCTGCCAATTTTTTTTTCCTGCCATGTTTTATTTTCTTCACCCCCCCTCTTCATGTTATTTGTTTGATTTTGATTCACAGCAAGGTTGAAGCCCTGTGGGAGTTATGATGTTTTCCCTCCCGTGATACTGTATGTCCCGTACAAATTGTGCTGCAAACTAAATATTAATCTATGCGCAGACTTTGTTCCCAGCCAGCTGCTCGCTTGCTATGTGAGTTTTTCTCCCCTCTTTTCTGGACCAGGCCCAGCTTTTCCCCGCCCCATTATCTCCCTGTGTCTTTTGTATGCTCTGATTTATTTCAACAGTGGTCTTTTGGCTTAGCGCTGGGCGCCGCCTCTTTGTCAGCTCCTGTGTGAACGCAGAAGCCTTTGACCACCTTTGACAGGGTGAATATTTTAGCGCCTTTTAATATGCAGCTGAACTTTTATGTAAATATGAGGAGTAGAAGGTGGTGGTGGTAGTAGTGGGGTGGTGGGTGTCTAAATCTAATGTGAGACTGTGTTCAGTCAAAAGATGTCGTGGCTCCTTTATTACTTATGAAGAGTCACGTCAACTTATTTCACGCTAGAAATTTAGTGTTTTTTTGACACAAATTCCTGTAGTGGTACATGCAGCTGTTGACTGTACACGTTCTTCTTTCTGAGGGTGAAAATAACACTCCCAGCTTCCCATCGTTGGAACAGGTGCGATGCCAAATGTTGCAAAGTGTCAAATAAGGTTTTGTAGTGTCTGATCACAGAAATGTTCACAAAGCAGCACGGGAAATAGCATCCATAATAACGATGAGAAGCAACCTTGAGGCTGGGAATGTGTTTTGCATCTATCGGGATGAAGGACAGAGGTGGTCAATGAGGAACTTTCAGGTGTCAATATTTTAGAAGTAGTAGTAGCAGCTTCACATTTACATGGCTTTAACGTTGCATCAATAGTAATCGGGCTTGTAAAAGGGAATTGCCGACATTATTGGTTCGTAATAGTGGCGGACCAGACAAGAAACATGCTTCACATCAGTTTAGATTTGCGTACAGTTCTTTGAAAACTTTGGAGTACTTGAAAATGTGAAAAATGGGGTGCAAAATATACACTACAAATCGGAGTTTGGTGCCTGCCTCATTTTTATTGTTTGTTTCAGGTTTGACAAAAACAGAATGCTGGAAATAAAATATTTTAACAGGTTTAATAGGCGATATCATTTTGTTATACAAAACAAATTTTAATAGGCGATATCATTTTGTTATACAAAACAAATAATACAGGCAAGTGAAAGAGTAACAGTTTTAACAGTTGGAATAAAGTGTTTGACCAATGACTGTTTTTTATACTTTATGGCTTCATCTGTAGAGACCCGATACTCACATTTGTTCCATTTCAAATAAGTTAACAGTCATGGGATGTATGAGCCAGCAAATGAAATTCTAATCTTTTACAAAACCTAGTATTTTTTTTTCAAACCATACTAGCAGATGTTTCTGAAAGTCGATTAGGACATGTACATTATTCCCTATCAATGAAAAATACTAATGGGGTGGTTAACATTAATTATCACACTTTTTTTCGATAATAACATTTCCAAAAAAGACGCTTTTATATGAAGAAACGATAGCAAAAACTGAAAAAAATAATCTGAAGATTTTCCTGTCCTCGCAGTCTTCAAAAATGCCGATAAAACTGAATTATGGAAAGTTTTGAAATTTTGAAATGTGGCTCCAGGCCATAACAGGAGAGAAAGTCAGTATCTCTGACAGAGAATTCAGTTTTTTTGCAAACATAACTTTTTGTTGTCACCATTTTATTTTGCAATCTGCTCTTTATTTACCAAGCTTGCATGATGCCATTGAATATGCAAACATTTTCCCTGAATTATATATTTGCACAAGATGTGTTTTTCCACCAAGCTTTGACCTCGATCGTACATACGCACGCCATTGCATCAAAGTTCAACCAATTCCACCGTTCTCTTTGATTTCTCGGAAGCGTCCTTGTATTCATCCACCCGCCACTGATCATCTATGTGTGTTATTATTCGCACAATGTTTATTCAGCCTTGCTAACATATGTTTCTCAACGGAGACGACCCCGCGTTTAATCCGACCGACACTTTAAGATGTGGATTTATTAATCCAGCTGGTGTTTTTAGATAACCCCCCCACCCCAAGAACACCCCACTCCCACAACCCCACCAATCTAAACTCCATCCTCCCTCATTGTTCTGCTTTTCATATCTCCTTTTAACCTTGACTTGCATCAAACTGCAATAGAGGACAAACTCGTGTTACAGTTGGTCAACAACTCCAGCCATGTTATTGATCCAGTCAGCAACAGGTGAAGAGACGTAAACATGTTATTCAATATGAATACGACATTGGCTTTTGACACGTTCTGGGTGTTCTAGGTGAATCCAGTTCAAATGTGACAGTTACTGAATACATCCGGGATGGTCAAAAGCCCTTTGTTTTTAGATAGGTATCGGTAGGTGTATTAACCTTTGAGTTCCAGGACCGATAACGGACATGATCAGTAAAAAAATGCATCCAAATAAAAATAGAAGACATCAAATCTCATCTAAGAGCATGCTGGACTTAGTGAATGAAGTGTTGCCTATTGTAATATTGTGTTAATTGGATTTTTGTCTTTAAATTATGTCATGTTTGTTAATTTAGTTGCTGAGTTTGTAAATATGCTATATATTGTATTTAAAATGGACTTTCTGATGCACTAATAATTTGGAAAAAGAACTTAGTAGGGTTTCTTATTAAAAATAGCATTGGCTGGTATTAGTTAGCCTTCAAAGTTAGACGGTAACTCTAAATGAGGTTGGTATTTGCAGAAAATAATACTTAGAATTACTATTGCTCCATCCAAAAGAATTATTAAAATGTGATAATTTATCTGCAGCTTTGTGGTGCAAAATGTGAAATATCAGCTAATAGTCGTTGATGAGAAAGAGTCGAGTTAACAGCAAAAGCAACACTCACACCTGCAAGGACTGGGCTGGGAAATGTGACTATCAAGAAGAAAAAAGTATGCAAAAGGAGTAACCTCTAGACTTACTGTTGAAACTCGGCCGAGGCTAATTGTGGATGAACAAGGACAGGAAAGACAAATAGTGCAAAAATAGTAGCAAAACACAACTAAATAAAACACCTGTTGAAACCTGGTTTGGGAATTTTGGACAAACAAAGAGAAAAGACAAGACAAAAATGATATCTAAAAGTACACCATCAGTTGGAATCTGATTAGGGAATTTGGGGGAACATAACGTAACCTACTGGGGAAGTGGAGAAAAATAAACAAGAATTGTTTATTATAGTAGAGAACAACAGTAGTTGAGGTAAATTTTTAAAAAGCACAAGTAGTTAATACATGACACCAAGTGAATTTAAACTGTGGAATAATCATTCAAAAAAGTACAAAAGCAATAAAATCCAACTAACACCTTTTGTAAATCAATTCATACATTCATTTTCAACTTAGCGGGGGTGCTGGAGACTATTACAACTTGAATTGGTTGCCAACCAATCTTCAAAAATATCAGAAATCACACCATACATTATCTTTAAACCTTTTTTGGACTATTCAAGTACTCTGTGATGTAAAAAGTATCCAAATTTATTAAACCTAAAATAATATAGAAAATCAAATTCAGTCAAAAACAATAGGAATAAAACAATATAAATTCAGCTAATTTGATGATTGACAAATATTGGAATGGATTTCCTCTATTAATTTCATCATAAATAGTAATAATTTGACAACAAATGATTTGAAATCAATCATTTAAAATATACATGAATCAACTTTGTCCTTCCCCAAAAAAAGCCTTTTATAAATCCGCCCCACTTTGCTAAGTATGTCAGCATGCAAGCTTGGTTGTGCCGCCGGCTCAAACAATAACTCAGACAGCTACGCTGCAGATTATGAAGAGATAGACCTCTGCCACCAGACAAGTTGGGCAGAGAGAGGGGAGGTGGTGCTTTTGCTGTCCTGGGCTGCGTAGTCCAATGAAGCAAGGGAGGCCCCCACTCATGCCCCCACTGATCACAACAGGGGATTAATTATGTCAGCATAATAAGTACAAATGGTGATCTGAAGGTGGAATTAGCCCCCTGAGCAGAGACTGCTGCGACAGAGAGGAAGAGTGGGTGGTAATGGAAGGTTTGAAGGGGAGGGTTCGATTGTCCCAATTTGTCCCAGTCTTGTCTGTCTGTCTTTCTGCCGGCCTGCCTATGCCTGGTGCGGGGCGGGAGCTCAGGGGTGGGTCGGCGGGGGCCCGATGAACCCGGGCCGATCGCCTCTGTTATGATTTGCATGGACGTCAGTCCCGAGAGTTGCGGGGACACGAACTCAAGCTGAGTGAGATTGATTTGCTGCCAAGATGATCTGGGAGCTCATGCTAGTTACCATTGCATAAAACTGTGTTATTTTACACATGTGCAGATAGCCTTGCTTTGTCATTGTGTCAGAAAATACATGACTAAGAGCATTAAAATCAGGTTTTTTAAGGAATTTGTATTGCCGTGGTTTACATAGGTAGAGTATTATGGAAGGAAGGTAGTGTTTACGGTGACTCTTGTGGTGTTGGATGGTTTTCCTGGTTGTCAAGGTTAGATGGTTACCCTAAATTCTAGATCAGTGGTCTCAAACCAGTCCTCAAAGGGCCGCAGTTGGTACAGGTTTTCATTTCAACTCAACAAGGATACCTTTTGCAACTGTAATCCATTAATTAGAGTCAGGTGCTACTTATTTTAGAAGACACCTGATTGGTTAAAATGTCGGAACAAAAACCAGGACCCACTGCGGCCCTATGTGGAACCGGTTTGAGACCACTGTTCTAGATGTTATTATGTTGTTGAGTCATTTTAATGTGATAGAAATATTTTTAAGGCTACTGATGCATTCGGCCGACGTTAGTGCAGGCGTGATTCCCACTTTGTGTTGGTCTAATTGTAAGTATGAATAGTTTTCTGTCTCCGTTTGTGTTCTACGGCTGGCTGGAAACCTGTTGACAATGTATTCCACCTTTCACCCAAAGTTATCAGGGACAGGCTCCAGCACCTGGACTGTCGATACGAACAAATATACGGATATTATTTTTGCCTATGCCTTGTACCATAGACAAAGCATGGTTTCATTGCATTGATCGTTTTGTCTGTAAGGAAACCACCACTACCATTTCATTTTAGCAAAATTTAACAGAAACGTTTAAGTATCCTAAAGGCTACATTGGACAATCTGAAGGATCCTGATTTAAAGCAGCCATTCTTAGGCAATTGTCATCATTATGCTCACTTAGCATGCATAAAATGATTGGCACTTAATTGACCATTTTCTTTTTGTAAACTAAGTAACATGCTTAGCACGGTGTTGCCGAAGTTGGACGATTGGTTCAACTGTCTTGAGGATTTGCTGTAAAAAAAAAAAAATAGAGCCCAAAGCCTCGTTCATAACAGCTCTCCGCTTTAATTACTATTATTATTTTTGCACCGCATCCGCGATCCAAATTCCTGTTTCCAGGTTGTCTGGAACATAGCTTGAATCACTCCTGCTGCTCCTTCTTTCCTGTCTTGTTGTGTTTGAGAAGTCCAAGCTCTGGATGTGTGCTTCTGCTTCACATCCAGGTCGTGTTGCCCTTACTGTGAGCCCAGAGGCAACATGACATACAGCCTTAACAGCGGCGGCAATGTAGTACAATGTTCTTCCTCAGCCTCCCCTGTTGTCATAGCTGTTGTCTGGCCCTGCTTGGCTCGCTGCCCTTGGCACTTCCCTTGGCCACCTGATTTGCTGTGTGTGTGCATGTGTGTGTGTGTGGGTGTGTTTGTCGAATGGCGTACATTCTCGACGCGAAAAAAATATGCAAACAAATACCAAAGTCAAGCATGCTGAGCGGTGCAGGCTGCTCAACCAAACTCTTGTAACTGCATTTTGGTTCTGTGGCAAGCCGATTGGGGGAATGCAAACTATGGTCAGTTCTTTCACGGAACATTTATTTTCTTCAAATTTGACAGCAAAGTCAAATAAGTCTAACATTTGCTTTTAAATACTTTTTTTGAATACGTCTTTCTTTCACTGTTCCTTTTGTTTTGTTTTTGTTGATGTTTTACACGTGAACTGAATTTTATGATCAACCAACTTTTATAGTAAATTATACAAAGAGTATCTTTATTTTAATGATTTGTAGTATATTTGCTCCGTAAATGAGGGAAAAACTTGCCTCTAAATCTTCAAATAAATCATGCCCAAGTAGTGTTTTTGAGTGAAAATTAAAATGGTCCCAGAAAATAGGAAACTTTTTGAATAATAGTGTTTAATGAAAAGTTTTGCACAATTAAAGGTATGTAAGAAAAATACAAAGTAAAGTACAAAATCGACTGTACCAAAACAATTCAATTTGAATACAATTAAGTCATTAAAAGGCAATACGCATCACATCACGTCAAAGCTATTTTGACTGGGAATATTCACTTGCCATTCCCAGTCAAAATGGATTGGACATCTAGCGCCTCCCTTAGCTGTCAATCAACAATGAATATCGCATTATATATTTCATTATCTCATTTTGAACAAGTAATGCACTCAATTTCTATGAAAATGTGCAATTTAGTTGACTGGACCTGTTGGAACATACTACACATGCTGGTCGTTGGTCTTGTTTTTTACTGGATACTTGAGCCATATGCTGCAAGTGAGTCTGTAAATCTTATGATGACACCTGAAATAGATGGCAGCAAGATGCAGATGATAATGGCGGATGTGCATTTGACTCGTATGAGAGACTCCAGCCTCGAAAATCCCCCTTCTCCTCGGTGATGAGCACTGTGCCCGATGACTTATGGAGGACAGAGGGGTCCAGTTTAAGGGGCCCTCTCGTAAACGGCAGCCTGGCGGCACTGTCAATTTTCATATTTCATCGTCTCTTAGCGGGGCCGGGGTGCGCCGTTATATCATCACCTTGGAATCTCGTTAAAAAGACTCTGAAATGGATGTGTCCCATCAACGATGTTGTTGTTAAGTGACTTCAAACAGTAAATAAGGGTGTATATGATTATGCTGTTTCTTTGATATTCCAACATGGTGATTACGTTTACTGTTATGAGACAAAATAGCGTTCATTTTGTAAAAAATCCGATTATACAAGTCGTTGGGTAAGCAAAATTATACTTTAGGGCCTCCAAACTGATGTTTCTTAATATCATTGTGGCATAACTGGTCTTCTAAAAGAAGAGAATTTGAAATACTGAAACTTCGTAGTATGTAGTAATAAAATGAGCATCGTACTTTACAGTTTTTCAATTAGCATGGCCATGTTTGGTCTACATTATCCGCGATATTGGAGGGGTTACTGTACTGGGTGCTCGGACGTTTGGTCGCCGGTCTTAAGGTCGCCGGTCTTTAGGTCGCCGGTCTTTTGGTCGCCGGTCTTTAGGTGGCCGGTCTTTTGGTCGCCGGTCAAATGGTGACAGAGAGTCTACTGTTGAAACCAGTTCACAAAATTATATTCATTAGAGAGAGTTTATTATCTAAGAGAGAAAGTTTAATATCTAAGTACTGTTTAATATCTAAGTACATTCGACCGGCGACCAAACGTCCGGTCACGACTGTACTGTACTGTCACCTTCCTATTTTCTAAGTTGAAAGTTGAAAAAAGAGCAAACATCACGGTAAGTTAATCACTTGTGGTTTGTGTTTCAGTATTCAGTTATAATGACAATGCAAGTATGTGTGTTTGTGTGTGTGTCCTAAAAAAGCTGAGCTCATCTCGTGTGCATTCATCAAGCGATGACAGGCGTGAAGATGTATGTGTTATTGTGTTATTGTCACGCATCTGACAGGCTTCAAAGAGCACCTGGACAGCGTTGCACACTTGAGCTCTTTTGCGACCCCTTCATGCACCGTCTTCGTGAATTATTGTAGCCCCGTGAGTCATTAGCGAGCGCCTCAATGGAAGTAAACATGCGCACAACAGTTTTTTCCGCGAGTCCTCTTTTGTGTCGGGACCAAGCTTGTTCCGGTAAGCGACACTTAGGGAGCTGACTCAATTTAGGGAGGGGGTAAAGGGGCAGGGTTTGTAGATTGGACGGGGTAACCTGTTGAGTCATAGTGCATCATCACTCACAAAGAAATTGTTCGAGCGTCATTACATGTTTTTTTTTTCCAAATGCTGCAAGTAGCAAAGAAAGGTAAGAATTGAAAACATGCACACTATTGTGCAAAAGTTCGGGGTAGCTTGTGAAAGCTTTTATACTTGAAAGAAAAACACTTTTTTTCCATTGTCATTAAATGAATCAGAAATATGGTCTTGCCATAAAAGTCAGCAAGCACTAACATGGACTACAAATAGGATTGTTATCTTTCAATCGTTCATTTTTATGTTGGCTCTTCAGTATTAAAATGCCTCTTGGCGATTTCTACCTGTACAATGGCAAGTATTGTCACTTATATGCAATGACCGAAACCTGCCTGGGTGTGTACTTACATTAGTGTTTCTATGTGTATTTCGAACCGTTTCCTCTCGTCGATGCACTCTCTTGACGTGTGTAATATTTACAAAAATGTTATGCCTTGACAACCCTCAATTAAACCTGTCATAACAAAGCCCATCTGAAAAGCAAGACAGGAAGGAAGGGGGGGTTCCAGTGTATGATGTCAACTTGACGGCAGGCAGAAAAAAAAGCTTGTAAACAGCTGTTCTTGGATCATCATTGGTGCGCGGGGGGGGGGGTGTTCTTATCAAACATGTCTACACAACCATTGCCGGTGTGTCTGACCTGCTTAATTGGAGCTTTCGAAGTTCAACAAGACCATTACGCAATTCTTCTAAACCAGTGTGTTGACAGTTTGAGGACAACAGCAGTTGGGTTCTTTTAAACCAAATGATTCCATTAGAGTGAGCTATTATGATCTATAATGTTTGTCTTGAATGGCTATAAATCTGTTAGGGTGGATTCTTTGAAGCGCGTCCACCCAAACGGAGCGTATGAGGGGCAAATGGCGATCCATGTTTGAGTTATTACAACATTGTAAAGGGGTGCTTTTTTGTGTTGTCGGTGTAGATGTGAGAGCAGAAAACAAACTCAACTGCGGATACTGTCGAGGTCAGCGTGTCTTTTGAGTTTTTCCAAGTCTAAATCTTTGGATATTCTGTCTACCAGGGCTATGACGAAGTTGTAAAACTGTAAGGCAGATTGTGAGTAACCGCTTTGCTAACCTGGGGCAGTAATACGCTAAAAAAAGTTGTGTAGTTAAGTGCTATAAAAAAGTGACTCAGTTCTCTTGTTGCAATGTGGGTTTCTGTTAAAGTCCCACATATCCGTCCCCAAGGACCAGACACTAAGGAGCTTTCCAGCCACCTCACAAAGATCAACAACATAGATAGCACTTGCACAAATGAAATTTTGTGTCCAGACGGACCTAAATGTTGCCAAAAATTAAAGTTTGCGTAACCTAAGCAGCTTCCTTTCTACGTGACTTTAACCATGCATTGCAATTTTCATTCCTCTAATATTACTCAAAGCTCCTAATATTTCGCCATTGCAAAGTCCTTTAAAAACAAGCAACAAAATTATACCATTTTATATTTTTTGGGGATAGTTTTTTGTAGTCTCTTACCTTGTTGACTTGTTTGACATAGTTGACCAAGTCAAGAGCTATAAGTCCCAAACAAGTTAGTTCCTACAATTATCAGTCCACACAAAGCCATATATATTAAAATAAGCAACAAAATTATACGATTATTTCATTTTTTTTGGAGGGTAATTTTTTGTGGTCCCTCACCTTGTTGAGTTGTTTGACATAGGTGGCCAAGTCAAGAGCTATAAGTCCCATACAAGTTAGCTCCTACAATTATCGGTCCACACAAAGCCATGTATATATTACCGTACTAAAGAATTAAAAATATATATATTTTGTATTTTAGTTTTGGTATTCATGAGTAGTAGCATAATTCCCAACAATCTAACCATCCAACCATCCAAGGGTATAGGAGTTTAGCCAAACACAATCCGTCTGATTTCCAAATATGATTCAGCATGCAGATGATGTGGAGGGGCCCCTCTTAAATGGCATTTAGCGCAGGCTGGCATAGCAGTAATTGGAAATGTCAGTAAAAACTGCTTAGGAGAAATTCCAGCAGGATTATCGCCCCAGTAACATGGGCAGACAGAGGCCTCGTCTCTGAGGACAGCACAAAAGACTTGTCTCCATATCATAAAACCTGCTCTGTTCCCAATGCGGGAGAGGGGAGGTGCAGAGTAACATCTTGTTTTTTCTTCTTTTTTTTTCTTTTTTTTTTTTTTTTAGTGTGTCCATGTATGTATGTGTCTGTGTTGGAAATGGGGTGGGGGTCATGGGTTGGATAAGGGGGTGTTTTTTTTTTTTTTTTTGCCACTGTTGTGGGTGCATCATATAAAAGAAGATATACAAGCGATTCACATGCAAATGCACAGGGTGATTTAGAAAAAAAAGAAGGGGGAGGGAAGGGAAATGTGCTATTGAAATCCATTGGATGGGGGAGAGAGTGAGGGAAGAAGGTGGTGGACATTAAGCAAAAGGGGGGTGCAGGAGAGGGGGGTGAGAGGTGCCTGAAACAGAGAGACATTTGTGTAATCTGGCTTTATGTATCACCACTTGTGAATAATAACATGAAAAAAGAAAAAAAAAGGAGACTTACCTCATCTGCCGTCTTGAGCCAAGGCGTAAATAAAAGGGCGCGACAATGGAATGACTATTAGCTGGGCCTCGGAGCTCAAACTCGATCAGTGCCCATTCTTTGGAGGCACTGGCAAGAAGATTAATGTTTTGTTAAATATCAGTGTGGGAGCTTGTGAAGAAGAGAAAAGGGGGGGTCTGAGGGGGGTTAGAAGGGTTGCTTAGTGGGCTTTCGGAACTTAGTCAGCCAATGTGTAATTATGCTTCTGTTGCTACGCATGCATCCCACACTCAAGTGATGGTATAAGGTTGTTATGGTATCGCATGCACGTATTTGCCTAGAGGATTATGGGTAATGTTGCGTGGGGAACTTTTCGACATGTTTAGATGTAATATACAGAAGAGAAACTCCCCCAATGGCTCTTTATGGCTATTTACTATATAGCATAACTTTAATAGAGTCAGGGGTCGTTTTGCACGACAATGGTAACGGGGGGTTAAAATGCAAAAACTTTTCTAGAGACCTTTATCGTTTACAATGTGACTTTGTTTTGGGGAGCTGAAAATAATACTTTGGAAACTCATTCCTGAGGAATTTTTTGACAATGCTCCACCAGGTCATTGCTGTCAAAAGCAGACATGGGCAAACTTTGGCCTGCGGGCCACATGCGGCCTGCTAGGCCTTTAAATCCGGCCCGCCGACGTTGTCCAAAAAATGTTTTGTTTTTTTTCCAAGGTGGCGCCGTCACGCGGAAGCTAGTGGCAGTAGCTCTGTCCACTCTTATTTGTTTTTCGTGTTTTACTGCCCCTCTATCTTTTTTTAAAATTACATTTTAATATTTCTTAATACATTCCTCCTTACTTTACTTTGTACTTGATACTTTTTACTTTAATGATGAGTGATGAGTATGTCAATACTTTAGTCCTTTTTTTCTGTTTGTTTCATAAGTACTGTTAACGGATGCACTTTTTTATATGTATCGTATCTTATGCTGACCCGCCGGCCCATCTGTCAAATTTTTAAGGTCAATGTGGCCCCTGGGCCGAAAAGTTTGCCCACCCCTAGACTAGACTCTTTGCAGAGTTACATTCAAAACAGAACAATTTGGCGCATACATGAAATTTTTAGATACACCGGAGACGTGGCGGATAGTAAGACAAGTCTGAACGAGCCCTGAGAAGACTGCTCTATATAAGGTTCCGTGCACTTTCGCCTTGTCGCGTGCTCGCAGATTTCCCCACACATAGCAATCGTGCAAACGTGGAATTAAAATAACTGACTCACGTCAATTTTGTGTTTTTGTTTGACTGTTTCATAGCCCAAGAACTTGACTTAAAGTATCGCATAAGGCTGTAGTTTAAAGTCAAATGGTTCCTCCTGGGATGAAATATTGTGTCAATACATCTGAGATAGACGCAGATAAGCTAAACTATTCGATGATCTTGTGGATTAACGATCGCATTATAGTAAATATTATAACGTTCTGGTTGGGACAACCGTTAGGATTAGCTCATGGTTGAGATGCTTGTTCTGGTTGTGTTATGATGGTGATGAAAATGTTGAATAAGAGTTGGGTTTTTATCTAAAAGATTATCAAAAGGTGTTGTACAGTCTTTCCTCGATTAGCGCAAACTCATTTTTGGTGATTTTATTCTTCTTTTATTAATATTATTTTAAATATATATTTTTTTTGTTTAAAGTTCATAAAAATATGAAAATAGATGCTCAAACTGATACGTTGAAGCCAGTTTTTGGTACTAGGACTCACTACTGAAGAAGAAAGAAACGGAAAAAAATACATTAACCGCAATATTCGGGGGACTACTGGAATATCCGGATCTAACGCTCATACTTTTGTAATGAACTCATCCTTAGGAAGGTATCACACATTCATAGAAATGATTAATACCTGTGACTCCGCCTATTGGGCAACATTCTTACATGTTGTGAGTAATAAAACTATAGCATAGTGAACAAGTAAAATGGTGATGTAAGACAAGCAGAGATGATTCCGTGAGAAATAACTCTTCAGTTAGCAGTGGTTTATTTTGAATAAAATGCCTCGTGATAATATTAAATTAGACATCACGTCAGTTACACAGCAGTAGCATTTTAGATGACACTGTAATTATAGCATAGCATTCTGCTTTAGTCAAGTTTTGCCTTTGCGTAGACTGTGTAGTTAGTACCTGTCAATTAATTTGTTTCCAGGAATGTTTTTCCTTCTTACATGTAGTGTCATTAGCCTGTCTATATAGTCTACATATTGCCATTTGTGGCTTAGTAAAAAAAAATAACAATTATGGTATTGCATTATTGTGGACTAGAATGTTGGAATTAGAAAATTAGCTAAAAAAAATGGGGCATTTTGACCTTAAGAGACAAAATTATATCAATTATGGTGAAAATAAATCTGTTTTTAACTTACTTATAGTCGTTAAAAACAAGAAATATGTTTTGCCTGTGTGTTCAAAGCATGAATAGACATCCTCCCCCTTGTCAGTAACAGCAAAGGGTGGGTAGCTTCAACCACAATATTATGTAGCATCATAAATCTAAGACCCCTAATAGTATTTATGTTTCTGTCCCTGTGATCCTAAATGATAGGCATGTCTGGACAACGCCGCCCTCCCTTCTGGGTCTTTGCAAAGGCAAAAGGTCGATTGGGGGTCTGTTTTGAGGTGGTGGGAGGGGGGTGGATGGCATGACAATACGGTTGACAGAATGGCAGGATCAGGCGATAGGTGACAGGGTGGCACGGATGGCGAGTGACAAGGTGATGGCGATGGAGGTGACAGAAATGTGACCAGGTGGGAAGGTTGAGGCATTTTGGACATCACCAAAAGCTTTGTTACAGTCCTTCGTCTTGTCTTGCCATCATCCAATGAAATTTCCCGAATCCGGGATGAATAAAGTTATCCAATCTAGTCCTTGCGCAAACCATTCCGACCATGAAAATTAGAACCTATCCAATTTTGGAAATATAACGATACAAAGAGTTTTTTGTCTCCTTGTGCCCTACGATTGGCTGACCACCAATTCAGGGTGTCCCATAATGAACTGAGATAGCCTCCAGCACCCCTCATAAGCATTGTGAGCATAACTGATACGTAAAATGAATGAGCTGTTTTTGCTGTTCCGATAAAACTGCTTCTATGGGAAGGAGTAGGGAACCTGTGGTTTGGGAGCCAAATGTAGCTCTTTTAATAGGTGCATATGGCTCGGGAGCTATATGTGGCTCTTTAATAGGTGCATATGGCTCTCTACTAAATTGTTAGGTAAAATATGGGAACCGCTGTTGAGATAGCTCAGTCCTGAATACCGTATGTTGACGACTATAAGGCGCACCGCATTATAAGGCGCACCGTCAATGAATCACACATTTAATTTTTTGCCATATGTAAAGCACACTGGATTATAAGGCGCCCTGTCTATTTTGGAGATAATTTAAGACTTTTAAGTGTGCCTTATAGTCGTCAAAATACGGTACATCAATAGGAGCGTTGATCATTGTGAAGCCGACACTAGCTTTAATATGGCTATTTGTTTCTTCATTACATTCTTCCATTGATTATCATTGATTAGCTACACTGCGACAACGTTGTCAAAAACTCTCAAAGAACAAATGTTACTTTAAAATTGGGGATATTACTACAAATAGCACAAATCTTACTGTATTTTTACTTTTAAATTTGGAGTATGGCCCTGCAAAATTTACAAATATGATTTTTTTTTTATAGCCCATTTTCTATGGCAACATCCACTTTTGGCTAATGTTTTCCCACTTGTTGACAATGACCAGCAAAAAACCTTTTTTTAGGACTACACTTTTTCTAGTGTGTATGACCATGCTTGAATTGACTGTATTCTTTTCTCCTTGTCATTTCTGACTCACAGGCATGAAGCAGTCCTGAAATGTGTGTGGGGGAAGTGTATGCTGCTCCAAAAGAAGCACACTGGGAAGGAAATGAAAGGTACTCCCCTCATTTCATAGACCAGCAACCTCACACTCTGACTCAGCATGCCTGGCTTGAATGAACGTGTGTGTTCATGTGTGTACAGAGCTAGTGTTCACACGCTGTTTGGGTTAAATATTTTGCTCTCTACATTAACTGCTAAGTGTACTTGTTGCTAATCGGAAAAAAAAAAACACAATCATGCACCTAAAGAGTCGGAATTCAGGTTTTTACGGACTTATCAGGCTTGTTGTAATTAGTAATCTCTCCCTTTTTTTGTTTTGTAGTGTTTTTTATTTATTTTATTTAATGTTAAACTTGAATGAAGGCCTCCCTCCTAATTGAAGCCTCCCCCCTCCATTGGTGGTTGATGGAGACACAATAGTAAAACTCCCCAGTGTGGGTTAATAAGTATTTGGTCCTGCTTGGATGCTTTTTACCTTCTAATGCACTGTGACCTCATGTCTGCATCACTGGGCTTTTGTAAACTATTCAATGACTCCGTTAAACCCGTCCGAATTCAACTAAATTGGCTGTAAGGGTTCGCACGCCCTTGCAACACAACACCTGGATTGTTTTGTGAGGATCAATACTATTTTAAGTATATTTTGCCATGGTACTCGACCAATCATGGGGACTTGTTCCAGAACAGGAATTATAAAAATCACTATGAAAAAATGTTTTGAAATATTTAGACATTTTGGTTAGTGGTAGACATTCCAGAAGCTGATTTTTGCAAGATTTTTCATATAAAAAGACTAGCTACAACCACGTATAATAAAGTATCATTTTAGCCCGAAAACCATCCATTTTAAACTTCTTAAAATGCGAAATATTTCTTACCGTCTAGTCTCAATTCGATTTGATGTTCATGGTGAGAATGTCCTATGAATTGAAGGAGAATTAACAGTTCCTAAGATATTTATATCTTAACATACATTTAAAAAGTTAAACGGTCACTTAAAATACAGCGTTGTAGTTTCGATTTTATCCCGAGGGATGTTATTTCTTCCAACAAAGCTGCCAAAAATTAATCGGTTAGTTATTTTCCGATTGTGCTGATTGATAGATCATTTTTGGACATTCAAATTATAGTACAAATCTGCATTTGATTTAAAAAGTGGAAACACAGAAAATAGTCCCTATACTATCTATTCCCTATCTATAATCTTCACTTGATTTTCATCATGATTCCCAAAAATCTAAAAGTAGGCACTCAACATTTACTTTCTCAGGCCGCACAAAATTATGTGTCGGACCACATTTGGCCCGTGACCCACCACTTTGACACCAAGTTCCAAATACTGCCAAGTGTAAAATGTTTATTCCTGGGGAAGACTAACTTTAAAGGCTAGGGTACATTGTCATCTCCAATGATATTAAAAAAAAAATGTGTCCCTGCTGGTACTTGGCAGCAAGTTTTTTAACCAATCAGGTGTCCTGGCCCAGCCCAGCTGCTTTGCCAACTAGAAGCTGAAAACAGCACCAGCTCATGAGTGACATAAACCATTAGCATCAATGAGGTTGAGCAAGCTGCGTGTTTGTTGTGTTTATCAGTGGCGGTGCTCAAACGTGCTGAGAGAAGAACCTTGACCACATCTTGAAAAGCATCCAAAAGACCAGTTTGTGAATATGCACAGTTTACCCATGCCAGATTGCCACAGGGTCGGATTGGTCACGTGATCTGACCTCTGATTGTCACGTTCAATTCTCTTTGTTTAAAAAAAAAACGGGAGGCAGGGGGTGATGTGGAAAATTCCGAAGCTCGTAGGTCACCCATCAGACTTCTTTTGTTTGCGCACAGCAGACAGAATAAGGTAACAGTCTCTGTTTATATAATTTTATAGCTTTTATGTTAGGGCACCAAGAAAGGAAAAACAACATTTGACTACACGATTTATGTCATGTTTAGACAAGTATGAACAATTTGTCTTTACAACTTGGTTTCTTTTAGGAATATCTCAATTGTTACATACAGGAGGAACACGGGGAATCTCGATATCTGCGTTTTATCCATTCTAAATAGTTTTAAAAGTGTAAAAATATAGTTATTTACCACTTTTATCATGTTTTATCTGGTCAGTGTAGATTCCCTTTGCAACACGTTTCAATCCTCTTCTCTTTGTTTGGCATTCTCTCTTTATTTTACATTCTATTTAAAGTGGAACCACTCAGTACTTGTTTAAAGAGTGTTCAGAAACAATGAAAAGTAAGGGCAAACTGACAACCGCAACAATAACAATTTATAGGACGTGGTTGGGCTGGACATGGATAAAAAAAAAAAAGAACCAAAAACAGGATTAACAACATTTGCGTCAGATGAAACTTCTGTTTGGGAAACGATGATAAAATAAGTAACGCCAAAGCAATAAAAAAACAACAACAAAAAGCAACAGAAACATGTTTGTACTCGTTTGGGTAACATCAAGAATACACAAAGTGAGTAGAAAAAAATAAAATGACTTCTTTTTGGGCTGATTCATTGGAAATGTAGCAAAAAAATATGCATAAATGTTTGATAATAACGTTATTTTCAATAGAAAAGCCTCACAGTAAACACAAAGCACTTTTCATGATTGAGTTTATAGCAAGTAATAACTCTTGTGCATTTTTAGAGACCTTTATGATTCCCACAACCTAATACATAAGCAGGGTCTCAAATTACAGGCTTTAAGTTACATACTAAGAACTTATTTATTATGCCACCTTTTTCTTTTCTTTACCCGCGTCACTCCACCACAAAAACTAATTAGTGCTTTCAGCTCAGCGTCGATTAGTCGCAACCTGATCCATGGATAAGAAAGAAGAAAAAAAAATTCAACATACCCATTAGACCTTCTTATTATAAATCAGTGGTCATGTTTTCAAGGGAAATATTATTTCCCTTACTACAAATGATCTGACCTGTTTTATGTCCTCCCACACACCATTAAAACAGGCGAATGTGAGAGGAAGTCATTTGCTTCAAAGGGTTTTTGGTTGCAGTTTGTTTATAGAGCAACTACCGGCAAACAGGGACGTGCGAGATGGGTAACAAAAGCATTGGGGAGAATTTGCGTTGTGTGCATGAGTTGGATTAAGATTTCTCAATGAATGATTTACTATAGAGCCCTTTCCAATTGGGACTAGTAGCTTGGTATGGTTTAAAATTTGAAATTAAAGGGAAATACTGACTCAATTTTTATATGCATGCTTTACAATGTATAGCAAACAGACTTTATAACTCAGTTGAACTTTATTTACTTTCAATTTCACACAAAAAAAAACCCAGCTCTAACAAAGCATACATTTTTATGTTAGGTTAGAACTTTATTTCATCACGTATTCAGGAAATTTCTTGGTTGCAGTAGTAAGACAGACATAAGACACAGAAGACATTGTAGACCTAGGTCAAAAACTGGAGCCACACACAGCAAGTCCACAAAATGGGAACCTTCTGCAGACTGAGACAATCCCTCAGTAAAATAAAAAGTAAAACCGCAGGTCTAACAAAGCATAGAGCTTTAGAAACCACATGAAATTTTCACGCACGTTCTTGCGTAAACTTGTAGTCACACGAATAATGGTTCAAATATCAATCGCTGTTTACATCTTTACATCACTCACTTTTCTTTGCTCACTCCATTTTTTTTTCTTTGCTTCCCCTAAAACTTAGACTATAATTGTCTGTGAAGCCAAGACAATTTTGTCTCTTGCGTTCATTTTATAGGTGAACATTTCCGCCAACTAACTTCAAACTAGAACATTTCTGGAAATGAAAACTCTAAAAGACCAAAAAGCAATCAAAATTTAGTTCAACTAACCCATAATTCATTACTTTAACCAAAACCTCACCAGTTAACTCGCTACATTGTCACCTTTTGAGGAAGTGTGACTCTACTGCTGATTACTATTACATAATATCCCTACCTCTTTCTAGTCCCCCTTGTAGTTATTTTATTACATTTATTTTTGACCTTCCAGACACGACAAGGTCATGCAACCCAAACTGGGTCAGCGTCTGTCAGCCAAATTTGCGGGTGTGCCCGGGTGTCTTCCAGGGGCCATAGGGCAAATCTCGCAGTAATCTGCTAATCCAATTGGCTCGGGCCGTATTCACATGATCTCCCAGGCACACGAACAACAAAGAAACACACACACACTCGTACAGTATATATACACACGATACAACAGTAGCATGCACGCACACTTGTTGTGTACACTCAATTTTGACTGCAGTTGGGGCAGAAGCAGATTAGTGAAGGTGACTCATAAGTGAGGGAATTCCAAAGGCACAATTGGCAGAATTCATAAACCAATTAGTACATTCTCAAGCTTGGTCTTTTATTGATACCGTGTGATTGGGATGAACATGCGTGCATCTGTTCATAGGTGCAACAAGCATGAGCCTGTGTTCTATTTTTTTCAAACTAACATAATCTCCAACCGCGGATGGTCCACAAAGGATCTGCTGTCAAACTTGCCTCAGACTGTTCTCAGACATATTAACCGCCGTAATCATTGAACTATGCCTTTACTATAGGTTGGATGTTGTTATTTGTTAAGTGGACCGAGACTGATGCGAAATTGGCATCTTGTCTGAGACTTTATGGTACAAACTGAAAAGTTCTTGAAAATGCAGTTGTTTTTTTTAAAGTCATTGGTTAATATTTAGCCATGATTTCTGCGAAATGCTTCTCTTCCTTTTTAATAAGACGCCAGAATAATTGAATAATAAAACTACTTTTTTGAAAAAGTACTTCAGGTATTTTGTCGCCATAATTAACAAATGGTTAACGAAATTCATATTCACTTTAGTAGCTCTACAACTTTTTGGTTAAGATGTTTTCTTGCAACGCTTTTATAGATCAAAACTTTCCTACCAACACTACAACTTTTTGGTTGTTTAAGATGTTTTCTTGCCACGTTTTTATTAATCAAAACTTTCCTACCAACACTACAACTTTTTGGTTGTTTAAGATGTTTTCTTGCAACGTTTTTATTAATCAAAACTTTCCTGCCAACACAAAAAAAAGTCCTGAATGGCTCCAATGGCTTTCTGAAATTTCGTTAAATTTTTTTTCGAACTGCTACACATCTCTGTTGCAGCTTCCTTCCCTTAACCCTTACCAAACTTAACAAAATTTCAATAAGTATCTTATCCTCGTAAATCACCTAACTCCCAGTTATGTATTAAAACTATCCTCACAAACACTTTATCCCGCAAACATTCATAACCTAAAATCCACAATAAACAAATCAAACAATGCTGAGAATCCCTCCTTTCCAAGCTCAAGTGCCGATTTTAACCAGGTCAAAAAGGGGATCACCTGCAAGAAAGTGATCCAACAAGTAAAAGTGCAACTGTAGTGCAGTTACTGGCACACCACAAGGAGCAGATGTGGCGAGCCAAGCAGCCTGCTGCATGCAAGCGGCCATCTGGCCAAGCTAAATATTGCCTCAGCGCACCCCCATTCTATTTGCCTTTGGCGCATTTGTATTGTCCGCGGTCACACATAGGTACACTCCAATCACTGTCGACTGGGTCGTGCTATGGAGGGGGATGGGATTTATTGGTGGTGCCATCAGGGTGATTAGTTCCAGTGGTCAACAATAAGCCCCTGGGCTTGATGTGTGTTTGACTGTGCGGCGCTCTACAGCAGGCGTGAATGGCACGCAGCAGAACAACACTCCCACCACTCAATGGTGTCTGACGCTTGAAAAGTCACATCAAACAAACAAGTGCGGACAAAAGAGGGTCGCTAAACCAAAGGATGGCCGTCTGCATGGGTCTAAAACGGGGCTCAGCATTTCGCGACACACTCAAGACAAACTGTAGTTTGATAACTGCCACCTGTTGCATGTGGCTACAGAAATGTAGTCTCTATAATAAGAGATACAACATGTTAGGGTCTTAGCTAACATTTTAGGGGGATGTTTTTGCCACACAAAGTTAATGTTGACCAATGAATGTTACGTATTGGGTATCTACGGTATTTACTCTTACCGTTTATTTGCGTGACCGGACGTTTGGTCAGCGGACGTTTTGTTCGCCGTACGTCTGGTCGCCGGACGTTTGGTCGCCGGTCTATTGGTCCCTTTTGGTCGCCAGTCTTTTGGTCGCCGGTCAAATGTACTTAGATATTAAACAGTACTTAGATATTAAACAGTACTTAGATATTAAACAGTACTTAGATATTAAACAGTACTTAGATACTAAACAGTACTTAGATATTAAACCCTCTCTCATTAATACAATTTTGAGAGCTGGCTTCAACAGTAAACTCTCTGTAAACAGTAAACTGTCACCATTTGACCGGCGCCCAAAAGACTGGTGACCAAAAGATCGGCAACCAAAAGACCAGCGACCAAACGTCCGAGTACAGCATTCTGTATACTTGCCTGGTTCACTTTTTAACTGTAAACAATTGAATTTCCCCATTGAGAGATTGAGAAATATTCTGTTTGATGTAATAGCAACGTGATTTGATGTAATATCCAAAAATGATAAGATGTCTGCAAGGACAGTTCTTTGTTCTGTGCAACACCAACCATTTGCGCCGTTAATTCAACCGATTTCAAAGCCTGCAAGCGCTTAGCAACATCCTCTGAGGACATACAGGAAGCTCTCAGGCCCGTCAGAGCGCTGCAAGACTAACGTAGGGACTTCTCCCTGGGCATAAGACAAAAAAAAAAAAACATAAAAAAGTATCCATCATTAGTCTCACCTTGGTCTGCTTACATCACAGACCAGGCATTCCAAGTTGTCCTCTAATCAAGCAAGCACCAATATCCTGCAATTAGTTCAGTTTCCACACTATGCCCTCGGGGTCCGGCTCCGGCCTGGGAAATGGGATCCAGTCCCTTTGTAAAGCTCTGTCTTTTTGCAATATGCGACACACAAGCGCTCATGCAAACACACACACAAGGTTGTTATCTCCGCTTATGCTTGCATGGGAAACACGTATTTACTACTACTATAAGTTTGGACTTTACCATAAAGTATGCTAGTGGTGGTTGTCAGTTTACATACTACACCAAAGGTGGGCAAACTTCTGGGCCCGGGGGCCACATTGACTTTAAAAATTTGACAGGTGGGCCAGGTCAGCACAAGATACGATACATATAAAAAAGTGCATCCGTTAACAGTACATATGCAACATAAGTAGAAAAAGGGACTAAAATATTAACATACTCATCACTCATCATTGAAGTAAAAAGTATAAAGTATAAAGTCAAGTAAAAAGGAATGTATTAAGAAATATTAAAATGTAATTTAAAAAAAATTGGGCTGTAAAACATGAAAAACAAATAAGAGTGGACAGAGGAGCGCCATCTTGGGAAAAATAAAAACAAATTAAAAAATAAAAAGTATTTGGACAATGTCAGCGGGCCGAATTAAAAGGCCAAGCGGGCCGGATGTGGCCCGCAGGCCCTAGTTTGCCAATGTCTGTACTACACTAATACACACTACATTAGATCGTCATCATTGGTGTCCTGATTCCAAAATGTCTATGGAAAAACTTTATTACACTCCTAAAATAGTGAGGTGATCAGTGAGATACTTTCAGATGTGAAGTGGTCATCAGCATACTATATATGCGAATACCGTGTGCCAACATTTTTGGCTGTTGAATGTAATAAAAGTTTTGAGGCAGATGATTGTTACCTCTTGAACAAGAGCTTTACTGCTTTTAAGTATCCTTTCATAATAGGTCAGCAGATGGTTAATTAAAACAAAGGAATAGCTTTCGACACGGTTGAGGGTCATTATTTGTCTTTTAATGGGAGGTGCTTTGAAAAGGAAATAGTATTTCTGAGGAGGACAACCACATAGATATGCCTTTTTAGAAGCACAGATTTCAGTTACCATGCTTATATAGCCACCAAATTCTTTCATTTTTTGTAAAAATGTTAAGATAGTTATGTATGTTTGGTTATATGTCGAATACAAATAAGAAAGAGAGATCTTATGACTATAATTGCTTCATATTTCTGGGCCAGACTCGCATATTTTTAAAGTGAGAGCAGGCATTCGACTTAAGCATCTCGACTCGTTTAACGTGGAGTAGGAAATTTGGTTGAAAAGTTCTGAAATGATACATTTTTCCGGCATCACATCCTCCCATTTACCTCATCGCAATTTAAGAACGCTACCGAACAATTACAATAGTTCTAAATCTGTCTAACCTCTTTAACAATATTCTATCACTGCATTTGTGTTAATCATAGTCACTTTACCACACCTTGAAATTGTAAAAAAAAAACAAAAAAATAGAGTACAATAACACATCCATAATATTCACAATGTGCTGTAAATGACTTTTTATTATTGAGAGCTCTGGAGGATGATTAGATTAAGTTCTCGTGGTGTGGTCCTCTCGGATCAGTCATCCACGCACACAGAAGCCTGCTTTTGCAGCTGTTTAATATAAATTCGACTCAAATATCTTTGTCCACATGGTTTATTTTTACAAACAATACACAGGGCCCACATTCTTGCCAAGCCACCCCAAGTCATAGACCCCTCCCATTCCGTTACTGTCTAAGCAGAGGCAGCTTTTCTTTGAGGTGAGCTGACAGGGTCTCGTTCCGTGTACACAGATGGTCCAAGTGGCAACGCTGTCATACAAATAAGCTCCGATAAAGAAGATATACGAACATGTACGCGTATCAATATGGATACATAAGTCATTCATTTTTTAGAGGAGGGACAGATGTGCAATGGAAAACATGTATATGGATTTGGGGCACCAAGTCTGTTTATTTTAATTGGATCCATTCCTATTCATCACAAGGTTTGTGAACATGTTCCACATGATAAGACGGTGTTGTGTTACACTCGTTTTGGACATGCGTGAATTCCTCTTAGGCAAAACATTAGACAGCTGGGGTCAAACATGAGGCCTGGGGGCCGGAAGTAGCCCGCTAGTTAGGTTAGAATTTATTTATTTGGGGTTTTTTTTTTAGGTTGGAACTTTATTTCATCCTGTATTGGGGAAATTTCTCGGTTGTAGTAGCATGGCAGACACAAGACACAGAAGACATTGTAGAACTAGTTAAAAAAAAAACTGGAGCCACAGACAGGAAATCCACATGACAGTGCAGGGGCAGCATATAAAAATCCAATATGCCAAATAGTGTTTTAAAATATAATTTATTATAATGGGCAACCCGGCGGATTATTGGTTAGCGCGTCGGCCTCGCAGTTCAGGCGTCCTGGGTTCAAATCCAGGAATAAATTCTCCCTGGGCCTGCATGTTTTTTTTTTCCTGGTACTCTGGTTTCCTCCCACATTCCAAAAACATGCATGATAGGCTGATTGGACACTCTAAATTGCCCTTAGGTATGAGTGTGAGCGTGAATGGTGCCTAAAAGTTAGCTGGGATATGCCGCAATACCACCCACAACCCTAGTGAGGATAAAGCAATTCAGAAAATGAATGAATGAATGAAAATAATGTATTGTGTTTTAATGGACTGTGATGAATTTGAGTGTATTTTTAGCGCGAATAAAAATAAGAGAAACATGAAACAAGGACACAAGATGTCTTTTGGTCGCCGGCCTTTTGGTCGCCGGCCTTTTGGTCGCCGGTCAAACGGTGACAGAGAGTTTACTGTTGAAGCCAGCTCTCAAAATTATATTCATGAGAGAGAGTTTAATATCTATGAGAGACAGTTTAATATGTAAATACTGTTTAATATCTAAGTACATTTGACCGGTGACCAAAAGACCGGCGACCAAACGTCCGGTCACGAGACACAGAGCCACAGTATGTACAAAATATGATAAGACGCAAAGAGCTGCATGTGGCTCGAGAGCCACCCGTGTGCTAATGGTTCCAATCCAGCCATGGTGGGAAAAAATGATAAGAAATGACATTGATTGCTTTAAAAAGACAACAGTGGATTACTTTAAGTGCAATTTGATTCCAATTGAATTGGGCTAGCACGTCACTCCCCATTCAATGACATCATGCATTTGTCCGTTTAAAATGTATCCTTACCCAAACCACCCTCTCCTCTCTCTCCCCAGGTCCCCCCTGAATGCCACATCCACTGCACATCCTTTCCTCCCTTCCGGGCCTCCGAGCTGTGGAACCTTACAAAGGAGCTCTTAACAAGAGAGAAGAATGAGCCAGTGGCACTTGGACGGGATTACATCCTAGTAAGATTCTTCATTCCTCTTAACCCTCCCCTGGCCTGATTAGAAAGTGAGCGGGGGAAAAAGGCCGGCTGCATGTAGAAGGGGGAAAAAAATAATAAGGGGAAGGGCTTGGAGTGGGGGTCTCTGCGCATCCAATGAAGTGTTACACTGTTGTGCGGAGTAGACTTGTGTGCGTTCACGTCAGTCTCGCCACTTTGGTGCTTTCTTTCGAGTTAGAATTAGTCATGTGAGACATCAAAGGGCTTTCAAGGTGTTAGCACATTATACCCTGAAGTCTCCCCTTTGGCTGTGGCACTGTTTTCTCGCCGATCTGAGAATTACCACGTTTGAGGATACCCAGATTGAAACAACAATATAAATACACATGATATGGTTAGCTTGACTTAGTTTTTGCATTGTTTTTTTTATTTGGTGCAGAGCTCCATTTTCTTAATGATCTCAGGTCGCCCTCAAATTGCTCACATTGCTATTATTTTTGGAGATTTTTTAGGGTTACGTCAGTAAGAGGAAAAAAATCCGCCCTCTAAAGTGTTATGGTTAGCCTATCTTACTCGGTTGTCTCACTTGGATTTTAGTGCTGTTTTTTGTAGCCTGCAGTTGGTTGTTTTGGTTTTAAATTTATTTAAAAACACATGTAAATCCATAAAAATCTTCAAAATATTTTTGGGGGAATTATAATAAATACAATGGCCCACCAACCTGACAAGAATAAGTGATGTTGAAATTTAATATATATTTTTTTAACTGTTGACCCTTAAAAAATGTGCAAAATATTTATTTGACGGTCTCATTTGATCAAAATACCCCATTTGTTGCTTTTTTGAGGAATTATTATAATTTTCTTTTCAAAGTTTTATTATTAAAAATGCAGTTTGACATTTATAAAATAACTTTTTTTAACAAAAACTCCACTAAAAACATTTAATTTTAAAAATGTTTAATTGGACTTTTCTGCTAATACACTTTTTAAACATTCATATACAGTCACCCAAGCATATTTCAATAATTATTATTACAAAAAATATCAATCATGCTATTTTCTTCCCATGAATACACTTGAATTTTCATCAAAATTCTCCTACAATCTATTCACCAAAAGTTTTTGGAGAAAACTTTGCCCATCCTACTTTCCCAGTAAATGTTGGATTTGTCGAATTTGCGTAGTTTCTGCAACCATCAAAGATTGTTTGTGCAAAAAACATAACAATATCCACTGCAAATAGAAAAAGCTGTGATGGCATGGGCAAGATTATAGTTGTTTGTCAGTAGTAATAGCCGCTATTCTTGTTTTTGTTTGTCTTTGCCGCCTTATCTGACATAGTCATTTCACTTGTGATAAGTACTTTGACAAAATAGAAGAGAGAACCTGAGCAGCTGTGGGGGGAAGGGTAGACCCTTCAGTACCTCCATCCCTACCCCCTCTATGTCAGCCCCTCCACCTCCGACCTGGATGCAAGACGACCTCTCAGTTAGGCCTTGGAACTTTTCCTGGATTGTGTTGCTGAAAGCAAGCAGGACAGCGGCCAAGTCGAGCCCACTTTACGGGGGCTCGGACCACTTTGCGGCACTCGGCTGCTCGGTAATTGATGCCGTACCCTAGGGATGGATTATATTACCGTAAAGACAAATTGGTCCGATTGAAATAATCTTGGGAAATTTTGGAAAAGCTGCAAAATATTATATTGCATTATTAGGACACATGTTCTGCCCTTTACTTCCAATTCTTGACCGTTTTAAACTATTAAATCCAATTTATAATTGTACATTTTCTAAAAAATCTACCACTTTTAGCTTTTAGACCTAAAAGATAAAAACATGTTTAGTTATTGAAGTTTTAAACTCCTATTGATGTCATTAACAAAAAAAACATGATACATTTTAGTATTTAGCTGCTTTAAAACAAATAATTAACCACCTTTTAAAACCATAAAAACAACTTTGCTATGGAAATTCAAAGTGACTGTTTTGTAAGATTGGCCCCTTAAAAACTGACCATCAAAATATGCCATTTTTAATGATCAATACTTTTTTCACATTAATTTTTAGCTCATTATGTCATTACTCATGTCTTAGAAAAAGAAATGATTGCACCAAATATCAAAATATGCCATTTTTAATGATAGACACTTTTTACACATTAATTTGTAGCTCATTAAGTCATTATTCATGTCTTAGATAAAGAAATGATTCCACCAAATACATTTATTCCATTATCTTAACAGATCTAAATGATATTCCCATGACTTATTCCTCTTTCCTCTCCAAGAAAATCTTGTTGAAATGGCCTCCTCACCTTATCTGCCCCCATTGGACTCCACCCTAGAAAAATATAGCTCAGGGCCTACAAATTTCATTACGACGGGCCCTAAACTGTAGCATTTTCAAGCCTTCTAATTATTCCTCTCCCAGATGTGGTTGTGTCTTGAAAGGCCATAAATCAACACAAGTCAGAGCTCTTAGCAGGCCTACAAGCGCCGAGGAAACTGAAAACAAATGATACTTCCCTTAAAATTGGACTACGGGCCCACAGGCCGGTCGGTGGGCTTTCGAGGGAGGGCCCGTTACACACGATATATTATACCCAATGAATAGGCTTATTGAAGGACTTAAACTGCCTAGAAAGTCACCCGTTTTTGCCAACGCTGTCCTTGTAGAAGTCTATTTGGGCTCCTGGCCACAACTCCCTAAACTTTGCCATTTGCCGTTTCCTGCTTAGAAAAATGTGTTTGCCAAATAAATTAGGGGCCGACTCGGCGGTCGAGCCATCTTAGTTTACAAAATCTTCCATCATATAGCTCCTCCCCCACTGCAAGATTTTATTCAAAAAAATCCAAAACATCAACAATGGCTGGCTCTAGAGATGACTGTGCAGTGAGTGCTTCATACCTGGAAGTCAATAACAATTACCGTATTTTCACGACTATAAGGCGCACTTAAAAGTCTTAAATTTTCTCCAAAATAGACAGTGCGCCTTATAATACAGTGCGCCTTATAATGCAGTGCGGCTTATACATGGAAAAAAATGTCATTCATTGAGGGTGCACCTTGTAATGCGGTACGCCTTATAGTCGTGAAAATACGGTACACCCATCAAAAGAGCCACATATGGCTCCTGAGCCATAGCTTCCCTACCCTTGCCTTACATATTGGGGGCCTTACTAGCAGACATATTTCTATCTTGTTGCTATAAACACCCGGCTGTCACCTGATGAGGTCATCCCAGTAAGGTGATGAAGTAATGGACACCTGCAGCTCAGCAGATGTCCCATCAATTATCACCACTTGCTCGATGCCAGCCTCGCCCGCCAAGCGCATTTTCTCAAGAAAAGCCATAATAATCCCCTAATTGTAACGTTCCCCTCAATGAATTCAAGGATGATTTCATCTTTTTATTGCCAGTCTCAACATCAAAATGACAGAATCCTCACCTGCTGTCACTTTGAAGAGTTTATCCCTCAGTTAAAATGCAATCTTAAGCATAGTTTCACCGTATTTTCGAGGGCAAGAGGAAGTAGGGTGTCCTCGACTCTTAGGACTTAGGAAGTTAACCTGCTTAAGCGTCTGCCTTGGCGCAGGATATCAGGTGAGGATCATCCAGCATGGTGGATCAAATCTCATCATTGGCCAGCACGCAAGCGATGCCTTGCTAAATACATCCGGGAAGGGAATGATGGCAGATAGTTCTTGTAAAAAGTTTGAAGTCTATGGCGGAGGTGTCAAAACACAGTTTGGGTGACTGAAGAAACCCAACTTTCTTTTTTTTATCCCTGACAGGAATAGTGGAAGCCTATAAAAGTTGATAATTTCCAGCTTTTTTCCATATAACAGTTCGGTATAAACAGCACCAACATGCAATGCTGGACAAAGTCAGACTGGCATTTGTCCTTGTTCGTGGGCAGCAATTTATTTATATATTGCCTGTAAAAAGTTTTTTTGTTTTTGTGTATAAACAGAACCAACACTGTATAGAAGAACTTGCAATTTTCCACTTAGGTTGTAGTGTCAGGAATCTGTAAAAATAAAATAAATTTTAAAAAAAAAGCTACTTACAAGTAAACAACACTGGAACAGAATGGGATTGGTTGACGAAGACCCAACAATTTTCACCTTCTGGGGCTATGGCAAAAGATTCGTACAAAAGTACTTTTGTCAACTTTCTTCTTTTTTGAAAGGGCTTTCTTTTCGAATCGACAACTATCACTGAAAAGTATTAATTACAAAGTCATTTATTTATGTATTTTTAGCCTTGTTTACGAAGTCACCGTTCTTCGCAAACAACACCAACATGAGATAAGAAAACCGACTAGAACTGAAAGGTGCTCAGTCTTTTGGTCGCCAATCTTTTGGTCCATTTTGGTCGCTGGTCTTTTGGTCCCCAGTCTTTTGGTTGCCGATCTTTTGGTCGCCGGTCTTCTGGTCGCCGGTCTTTTGGTCGCCGGGCTTTTGGTCGCCGGTCTTTTGGTCGCCGGTCTTTTGGCCGCCGGTCAAATGCTGACAGAGAGTTTACTTTTGAAGCCAGCTCTCAAATTTATTTTCATGAGAGAGAGTTTAATATCTAAGTACTGTAATATTTAAGTATGTTTAATAAGTACATTTGACCAGCGACCAAAGGGGACCAAAAAAACGGCGACCAAAAGACCGGCGACCAAAAGACCGGCGACCAAACGTACGATCACGGAACTGAAAGTTTTCCCCATCCAGGTGTTTTATCAAAAATAGTTTCTTCCCTCATTATTTTCCTGCTCATTTTCAGACCACTCTTCTACATACCTCAAAGAGTTTACCGTAAAAAAAACTGTCCTTTGCTAGCGACCAACACCAACAAAAACAAAAAACATGATTCCATTTAATATTTTTGAAAGAAACCATCATGTTTTGCCGCATTTAGCCTCGATGAAAAGAAATGAAGTGTCAAGGAGAAAACGAGTGCTATCAGCAGAGCGTTTGAAGTGGATCAACGCGGGGTGAAACATCTGAAGAGGACAAGACTGCAAACATGTCATGCGGCGGCCTGCTTGCACTTAACAGCACATGCTCCTCTTCTTCCTCATCATTTTCTTCATTTACGCTTTCAGGTTGCCCTGACCTGGCAAATTAATAATAATAAAACCCTCGTGCATTTTGATACCCTGACTTTCTTCTTTCAAGAGTATGCACGCCATTCTTGTGGGAATGCTTGGTAGGCAATCCCACCCAGTTTCCCCCCCAACATCACCACACAACCACAGAAAATGCAGTTCCTCCTATAATCAACTTCCTCCTTTGGAGTTAACTCCATACACAGTCTTCTCACTCCATAGCAGAATGCTCAGCCACGCTTCTTGTTTCCGATGCGTAATTACACGACACCCCCAGCCGTCTCCTTTAAATTTACAGCTTTGGGTTTTAATATTATTTGAGGCATACCCCGACAAGCTCGACGTGATGGATAGGAGCCAGGGCCCAGGCCATTGCGATTCCGAGCGTGACGCCGTATTGGCAGCCAGCAGCTTTATGCCGTTGCGGGCCTTCTAGGCGGCTGCCGGTGCCGCCGGCAGCGGGAGCGCCATGAATTATTGATGGCGATGTGGCGACGGGAGGGTAAATGGGAGGTGGGGGGGGGGGGGGGGGTTCTCACCTGTTTGGATGCTCATGTAGATTCATAATCGGGTGGTGGAAAATGGCGAGGGCATGATTTGCAGATGTTTAGGCCACTTGGATCTACCTGTAATAACTGTCCTTTGTTGTTGAGTATAATCAACGTTGTCGTAGGATGGTGGCAGGGCAGAGTTGAACTTTTTTGACTGACTTTTTAACCGTTAAAAGTTGAGGCCAGTAGGAGGAAAGTTGCTAAGGTAGAAAAAAATAGGGGGTTTTGATATTAGCTGAAAAAAATGTTAAATACCAGATAAACAGCATCTTGATTAATGTGGATTGGGTCTTCTTTTAGAGTAGTAGGAAAGGTTTAGCCATTTCCAGCAGTTAGAAAAAAACATATTTTGTTTCACTAAATGCTTTATTTGGTTACTTTAGATCTGAAGGAAAGGTTTAGCCATTTCCAGCAGTTAGAAAAAACATATTTTGTGTCACTAAATGCTTTATTTGGTTACTTTAGATCTGAATATGCAGAATCAAACTACTTAACTAATTATTATTGAGTTGACTGATACCAGGTAAAGCTAAAATTTATTTTATTATGCACTAAAATACAAAGTACATACCCACTAGCTATATGCTAATATACAACAGTCAACACTGTTACATAAAATTCCCAGTTAATAAAAACAACGACAAAAAAACTTGGGGAAGAAGCATGATCAACAATCAAGATCAGACTATATTAAAAACATGTATTTTTTTGCCAGATTGGCCCACAAAACCTGTAAAATTTCACTATACTCAAAAAAATTAAACATTCACCCGGATCTGAATTTTATTAACAATGCTAACACAGAATGTAATGAACTTCGTAGTTTTCCAGAATCAGTGGATAAGTGTTGTACTGCTCGAAGAAAAGCCTTTTCTTTCTGACTGACTGTCCTTTACCAGCCAAGATAAAGAATGAAACCTTTGCCTTAATGTATGTTCTTGTTGAGTGAGCTGAAGTTAATTTCGCAGTTTTCCACAAATCCATTTTGACGGCACCCTGAATCCATAACCCACTTTTGAGCTGCAGTTCCTCGGGAATTAAAACATTGCCTTTTAATGAACCACTTGTTGGGAGCATTGATTGTGCAGACATTAAGCTGAGATAAGATAACACAGTAGTACATTCTCTAATCTCACTCTGTCCTACTTCACACTTGACCAGATGGAGATGTTTTTTTTTTCTTTCTTTCCATTGAAACGCCAGATAGAATCTCTTTAAAAATGAATTCATCATTGACACCCACCAAAGGGCTTTAGTACAAATCAAGCCCACGGCAAAGATCTTGGCTTAATGACTTGTAAAACATATGTTTTCCTTTTTTAATCGCTTTTTTTTGGGGCTCTTTATGAAAGCATAATAGAATTACACCATGTCATTTCTGTAGTGATAAGAAGAAAGGGAGGAGTTGATCGAATCTGCTGCCGTTGAGAAGAAGGTATTAAGCTTGACCTGCTGTCTTTGTTAGCACTTATCAGATAAAGTGGGACCATTGTGGAAGCAGGTAAATGTTTTTACACGCAGCTTATTTGGTGGTGCCTGACCTGAAAAGAGGAGGGTCATCACGTGAGAGTTATTTCAATGCCAAGTGTTACAATAAAAAGAGAAGAAGAAAAAAATCAAGACTGGGCGCTTTAGCTTAACTAGACCGGGTATAAGTAAAGGGGGGCTAATTTATAACAGGAAGAGGAGCCCACCTCTAAAAAGAAGGAGGTTCAATACAGTTTGCAAACAAGGCTAGCTGGCTGGGATTGTCCTCCATACAATTAAGACAATAGATGTTTGACGCGGGGCAGGCGGGATGGTAGATAAGTTCCAGGCTATTGTCCATGTGATGGCCTGGCTGCAAAGAGATGCTTTTTTTTCTCACTCCAATTAAATCAAGCCAAAGGGTCCAACAATGCTATAACATAACGATCCCATCTGCAGGGCCATACAAGCTGTCAACTGGAAGCAGCGGACATGATTGTAACTATTGTAGCCTGAAAGACAGTTTTCCCACATTTTTCAATCTGTCTGTTCTTTAGAAAAGGTAGCAAAATGAAAGAGAGGATGAAATTGACTACACGATTTTCGGACTGTTGTCTTTAAAGGAAAAAGTGCTTTTCAAATTGCTTGAGAAAGACAGAATTTGTTCTTTTTTTTGGGTGTTTGTTGTGTTGTCGGGTTTAAAAAAAGGCAAAATAATGAGAGGGATTTGGTATTTTTTTTTATTTAAATGTAAAGCATCATTTAAGAGGCATTGTCATATTAGTGTTCTATGCTATTTTCATTTCAGTTAAGTTCCGCAGGTCAAACCCTGATTTCAACTCTATAGAGATACTGTGGAAACCCTGATTTCAACTCTATAGAGATACTGTAGAAACCCTGATTTCAACCCCATAGAGATACTGTGGAAACCCTGATTTCAACCCCATAGAGATACTGTGGAAACCCTGATTTCAACCCCATAGAGATACTCTGGAAACCCTGATTTCAAATCCATAGAGATACTGTGGAAACCCTGATTTCAACCCCATAGAGATACTGTGGAAACCCTGATTTCAACTCTATAGAGATGCTGCGTAAACACTGATTTCAACCCCCTAGAGATACTGTGGAAACCCTGATTTCAACCCCATAGAAATACTGTGGAAACCCTGATTTCAACCGCATAGAGATACTGTGAAAACCCTGATTTCGACTCCTCAGAGATACTGTGGAAACCCTGATTTCAACCCCATAGAGATACTGTGGAAAACCGGATTTTAACTCTATAGAGATACTGTGGAAACCCTGATTTCAATCCCGTAGAGATACGGTGGAAACCCTGATTTCAACCCCATAGAGATACGATGGGAAAACCTAGAGGAATCTTTTCACTAGAGAAAAAAATAGGTCAGTTATTCCATAGTTTTTCCATGAATTTGTACCCGATTCTGTAAATGTACTTCAAAAAAAAGACTAGTATAAATGAGCTTCATGTAAAAGATGGTCAATCAGATTATTTATTCGACCTTTGATCATGGAAAAATGTTTAAACAGAAAATGACACCACTTAGAGGCTCATCCATTTTTTGGATATCAGTTCTACCCACACATACTAAAAGGGTAGGCAATTTGAAATAATCAGAGTTAATTGGCTAAAATAATAGCAGCTAAAATGTATGCACTTATCTTAGGCAGCCACTTACTGGACATACTGGTTTGAATTGATGTTTTTCTCTGCTATAACAAATAAGAAAAATAAAATAAAAAATTTTTCTTTCAGTTTTACTAAACAACATTTCTACAACAACGTTCCATGGAGATGGATTTGCTAAAGATGTGGTCTTTATTGACAAAAAAACAAGACTTCAACTTCAAGGTAATATCAGTAATTCTTTTTATACTGCTTTATATATATATGTTTATAATATTAAAAATCAAATTAACCTTGAATCGTAACTGAGCTTTAACGGTTTACAGTTGACATCATTATCTGTGCATGCCGAACTTTCCTGCGTAGTTTAATGAATATTTTGAGATTAAAAGACGTGA
Source organism: Stigmatopora nigra (assembly GCF_051989575.1). Classification (NCBI taxonomy): domain Eukaryota; kingdom Metazoa; phylum Chordata; class Actinopteri; order Syngnathiformes; family Syngnathidae; genus Stigmatopora; species Stigmatopora nigra. The sequence goes on along the minus strand of NC_135510.1, from coordinate 2,998,346 downwards.
TGGTGCAGATGTTCCAACCAGCGTATGTTTTTCCGTGTTAAGAGGATACGTTTAATTCAAGCAGAGAATAATTATTGAAAATGCCCGGCCGCAATCTTAATCTGGGGTCAAATCAAAGCATGATAATCTTAGTCAGATTAAATTTATCCCCTACTGCCGGACTGACACATTTCCATCTGCTTTACGACATTTCAGAGGAAATACACATTTTTCTTTAAGAAGAGAAGGAATTAAATGTTTTGCATCATGTTTACCATCCATGTTTTTCACATCAAGATGGATTAATGTGAAGATTTAGGAAGTGTTTTTATCTGGAAAATCAAAATATATTCAGGCATTACTAATCAAATGCAGACAGTTAGTATGTCCAATTGAGACGTAATCTGGCACGCTTGGTCATCATGACGGGACACAACAATCAATGCATAGGAAGTCATCATTTGGCAATTGTGCGGGAGTTCGGAATAATTTTAAGGGTCGCACCTAAAACAAGGGATGCAGTAATTTGGTGTTGAAATGTTTTAGTACATCTCCAAAATGGCCAATACTGCACAGCCAGATGTAAGAATCAATATTGACAGCTATATAAAACAGTCTAAAACAGGGGTGGGCAAACTTTTCGGCCCGGGGGCCACATTAACTTTAAAAATTTGACAGATGGGCCGGGTCAGCACAAGATACGATACATATAAAAAAGTGCATCCGTTAACAGTACATATGAAACAAACAGAAAAAAAAGGACTAAAGTATGAACATACTCATCATTCATCCTTAAAGTAAAAAGTATTAAGTACAAAGTCAAGTAAAAGGGAATGTATTAAGAAGTATTTAAATGTAATTTAAAAAAGATAGAGGGGCTGTAAAACACGAAAAACAAATAAGAGTGGACTGGCTTCCGCGTGACGGCGCCATCTTGGGAGAAAATAAATAAAAAAAACATTTGGACAACGCAGGCAGGGCGGATTAATAGGCCTAACGGGCCGGATGTGGCCCGCAGGCCATAGTTTGCCCATGTCTGATCTGAAATCACATAGGCTGTTGGCCATTTTGGTTTTGAGCTGCTACCAAAAAGTTGACAACATTGCAGAGTTCCAAACTTCCACCTAAGTAGGATAAAGAATTTACATGCAATTATCCAGCACATTTTTGAAGTTCTTCAATCTGTTACACATGGACTGAGGAATTCATCAGTCCAATAAAGCAAATGACATCATCACACACGTGCTCTTGGTTTCTGTCAGACTGTTTTAGCATGACCCCAGTCCTGTCTCTTTTATGAGCAACTCTCAGCTTGTGGCAGGTCGGGGCAGCCCGGTGGGGGGGTGCCGTGGCTTTAAATCTTTGTCGGGCTCTCGTCCAGCTAGACAGCACTTAACCCCTGACTGTGTGTACTGTCACCTGTGGTAAACAGTTTGACTTGTTTAGTATTGGAAAGACTGGTAAGACATCTCCGAGATAAGAAATCTCAGTTTTGATAGAAACATCGTAAAAATGTGTGCTTGCCCCAAGTTCAACTTTGCAGGATGTACCTTTGACCCTTAGACAAATGTTCTTGACTCGGTTGACCCTAAAGGGAAGCATAATGGTGTGTGTGGTCCGATTTGGAGATTTCCTGCTTTTTACTCCCCCTCTCTTGACACACCATAGACAAAAACGTTTTAAATTGCACACTTTTCAACTCATGGCAGCGATCATTTGATTGTCAATGGCAGTAAAACATGATCGCTCAATGCAAGCTGTCTCAGTTCTAACAGATTTGATGCCTATCACTCTTAACGGCATTGAATATGTTTAAGTGCAACCCCCAACTTTCATTTAAGAGAAGTTTTTGCAAGATTTTTAAGACGCACTTGCTACAATGTTCTGACCGACAGTGTTGCTCTTTGTTTTTTGGTCTGGCCATGTTGTTGCTGCAGTTTTTCAGACCAATAAATCAGACAGAATAACTGGAACGCTTTCAGTAAAGCTTGTTACATCGGGTCTCATTTTTCCGTTAATGAACGTGACCAATGGGATATGTTAAGTTGCCAACTGTCTCTCTCTTTCTCTCTCTTCTCTAACACTGGCCCATTGTATGTAACTTCCATGGTGGAGACTTTACTTCTTCTTTGGGGATAAATATTATGTTAAGAAATTGAAATTCATTGGCACAACAACAAAAATTGAACAACAATAAAAATTATTACTAATTTCACATTGCCGCTGTTGTTTATTTGCTTAAAAATAGCATAGAGCTTCCATTTGAGTGTGTAGAAATGACAGAAAAGTCTGATCATAAAAAAACAGGAGGAAGTATCATAATATCTTTTTACATCATTCATGGAGGTTATTGCAAAAACATGAACCACGACTGCAGGAAATGACTTGACAACTGTTATAAACGTCAGTTAAATAGGATTGTTCCATTCAGCCTTCCTTTGCAATACATTTGCAATGTTGAAACAACCAAGGTGCTTCTATTATTTGATTTATTTTCGGGAAAGTGATACCCCCAACCCCCCCCCCCCCCCCCCCCCTCAATGGCTACCCGTCATTTATCAATCAGGCTTCAGTCAAATGTTTTGATCAAAACAACAGAATTAGCTTGTTAGGATGATTAACATATCTGTCAATCTACAAGTTTTGCCCGTATTTTATATGTTTTTTGGTCATGCCAATTGTGTAAACCATATAACAACTTTTGTACAGAAATTTTTGTCCGTTTTTTTGTAAAACTGATCCCGTTTTACCTATTTCGGCTCTGATCTAGGTCGTTTCGGCCAATGGTAGCACACGAAAACGTCATGCTATTAGAATTGACATGCTTTAAGCATAATATGCCTTGCCTTTTCACTATATAAATATAGTAAGTCAGAAAGCCGTCCACTTTGGAGAAAATTTTAGACTTTTACGTGCGCCCTATGTGAGTAAATATTTGCCACGTTGAATTTGTATGTTTTTTAAAACTTTTTATCGCTTCATAAGGGGAATTGCAATCATCAATAAGGGAAGCAATTGGCTGAGGTTGACAGGTATGGCCCTATGTATGTGAGTAAATATATGCCACATTTGCATGGTTTATTATCACTTATTAAGGGGAATTGTAATCATAATAACGTGAGCGCTAGGCCGAGATTGACATGTATGGGACAAACAATTGAAGTGAAAAAAATCTACACAACCAAAAACTAACTTAACTGACTCTGGCAACATGGCCAACAGGGCAATCGGTTTCAAAGTCCTTCAAGGTAAAACTAACCTAACTGACTCTGGCAACATGGCCAACAGGGTAATTTCCCGAATACGGGATGAATAACGTTATCCAATCTAATCCAAATCTGTGTTGTGTACTTTTTAATTTCAAACATACACATTTTGCCTATCGTATTTCCTGGATGTTGTATCGTAGTTGTTGAGTAGATGAGAGTGACCACAGTGCCAACATCATCACCGAAACCAAAGTCGTCATTAAGTCGGGTAAAGGCTTCCGCTAATATTTCACAGGCCGATTCCCACAAATTGCTAGTTCGTGCTCTGTACCTTGAAGGACTTTGAAACCGACTGCCCACATCCAGATGGCTTTGTAGATAAAAGATGTTTAAATCTACGGGACAGAACAACAAAAGTACATGTGGTCAAGAATGTCACTCCAATGAGCCTTTTATCCACATTCATAAGCCACCTTCCCAAATAATTGTCCAAAAACACATCCGGCTCGCTTGTGATGATATACCGGACGGACACTTTGCTCAAGTAAGGTGTCTTATTATTTTCTCAACTTGAGGACCTCCTTCTCAGCAGTGTCCTAATTATCTCTGCTGGCATCCAAATGTCAGGAGTGTCTCATGTTTTTTTTTTCTCCCACAAGCCTTTTTTGTGAAGCGAATTGGATAATTAGTACCTGTGGGATATGTCCGTGTGATCAGAGAGGCTTCATAAGAGATTTCTACTCCTAATAATAAACCCCCTCAAATCAAACACTACCTTGTGGGTGCTCTATCTTAAGTCACATTCCCAGTAGCACTCCAGGAGGGAAGTGTTTAACTACTGCAGGGTGTGCTGCTAGTATGGTTTGCATTGGTAAAAAGAAGAAAGTTATAAGTTATAGCATAAATGTACAAATTGTCAACACTGTTTAAATATTATTTTAAGATTGTGTGCATTCGGCATTTTTTGTACTATTATACCACAGCACTTAAACATAGTTTTGAATTTAGCCTGAAATACACAGATTTTTTGTTTTATTCACTGATGTGTATACTTACCATTTTTATATGCATAAACCTCATACTACATTTTATTTCTAATTCTTGGCTTATTTTACCTTATTTTTACCCACCCAGAATTTATATTGGGTCTTGGATCTTGACCCCAAGGACGTCTCCTGTGTTGATTTGGGCATAAGATAAGGAAATATCCAGAAAAAGCCTCACCAAACAATCAGGTATGTACATGTTATTCACCAAAAAAAATCAGGTATGTGACTATTATTACTCAAAAAATCTGGTGTGTACCTATTATTCACCCCCAAAAAAATCAGGTATGTACCTATTATTCACCAATAAAATCAGGTATGTACCTTTTATTCACCCCAAAAAACAGGTATGTCCCTATTATTCACCCCCAAAAAATCAGGTATGTACCTATTATTCACCCCAAAGAAATCTGGTATGTACCTATTATTCACCGAAAAAATATCAGGTATGTACCTATTATTCACCCAAAAAATCAGGTATGTACCTATTATTCACCCAAAAAAATCAGGTATGTACCTATTATTCACCCAAAAAAATCAGGTATGTACCTATTATTCACCCAAAAAAATCAGGTATGTACCTATTATTCACCCAACAAAATCAGGTATGTACCTATTATTCACCCAACAAAATCAGGTATGTACCTATTATTCACCCAAAAAAAAAATCAGGTATGTACCTATTATTCACCCAAAAAAAAAATCAGGTATGTACCTATTATTCACCCAAAAAAATCAGGTATGTACCTATTATTCACCCAAAAAAATCAGGTATGTACCTATTATTCACCCAAAAAAAATCAGTTATGTACCTATTATTCACCCAAAAAAATCAGTTATGTACCTATTATTCACTCCAAAAAAATCAGGTATGTACCTATTATTCACCCAAAAAAATCTGATATGTACCTATTATTCAACCAAAAAAAATGGTATGTGCCCATTATTCAACCAAAAAAAATATGGTATGTACCTATTATTATTCACCAAAAAATCAGGTATGTACCTATTATTCAATATAAGTACTCAGGTCAAAGTCTATCATTACTCACTCTAGTTATCTTAACCCCAACCCTGTGGAACTAGTGTCAAATATTGTCCAGCTATGGTCTTTTCGCTTTTCGAAAGCAGTCAATAATGTAATATTATCAGTAAAATGCAGCAATTTGGGGCAAAAAAAGGTGATTTAATTGCTACCAATGTTGTAATAAACCTTACTAGTGTATGGTATTTGAATATTTTGGAGCCCACTTGTTCAACTTCAAGCACCTGGGACTAAGAGCATAGGTGATAAAGCTGCACAAGCGCAACGACTGATGAGGTCTTGTGGTGTCTCCATTTGATATAAGAGCTAGTCTATGCAAACGTAGTCTCCTCACGTAGTCTCCTCACCTCCTCCCTTTTCCTTCCCCTTTTGTCACTTAAAGAATGCCGGGTGCCTGTGTGGATTAATTAAAGTCCAAACATTAAATATTGATTGATGCATTATCAGCGGCTCACAGTCGCTTCCTCTCAGATTGATTCCTACCGTGATTTATTGTCATATTTGCGGAGTCATTTCACTTGATAACAAAGAGAAATTGCTTGCAACCTTAGCAACCCCCACTTGCACACACCACCCCAACCATTAGACACCCCCCTCTCGCATCCTCCTTCCTTCACCCATCCGTCCCCCCCTTGTTTTCTCTTGTCTCATATATTCATTTACCTTTTTTTTTGTCCACCACCGGCTTTTTCTTCTTCATCTTTGCCGCCGTCCCCATATCCCTCGACAATATGTCAACTCCGACAGCTGCTTGTTATGCTCAATTCACCCCAATAATATACAGCCGTCGGCCGTATCATTAGGTACACCTAAATCCAATGGAGACGGCCTAAAAATCCCATGCTTAAGTAGTACTCAAAATCTAACATTTAATCTACACTTTACTGAAAATCAAGAGAAAGTGAACCCGTAAATGCTGCAAAATTAATGGAAAATAAATCAAAATAAAAAGGTTCTGTTTGGCTTGTGCATGGTTGAACACTTTAAATCGTGACCGGACATTTGGTCGCCGGTCTTTTGGACGTCGGTCTTTTGGTCGCCGGTCTTTTGATCACTGGTCTTTTGGTCGCCAGTCATTTGGTCACCAGTCTTTTGGTCCCTTTTGGTCGCCGGTTAAATGTACTTGGATATTTAACAATACTTAGATATTAAACAGTACTTAGATATTAAACTCTCTTAGATATTAAACTCTCTCTCTTAGATATTAAACTCTCTCTCTTAGATATTTGACTCTCTCTCTTAGATATTAAACTCTCTCTTAGATATTAAACTCTCTCTCTCTCTTAGATATTAAACTCTCTCTCTCTCTTAGATATTAGACTCTCTCTCTTAGATATTAAACTGTCTCTCTCTTAGATATTAATTTTGAGAGCTGGTTTCAACAGTATACTCTCTGTCACCATTTGACCGCCGACCAAAAGACCAACGACCAAAAGACGGGCAACCAACCGTCCGAGCACCCTTTAAATCTTCCCTAGGTATGTATGAGTGCGAAAGGTTGCCCTGTGATTGGCTGGCCACCAATTCAGGGTGCCCAGGGCTTGCTGGGACAGGTTCCCGCACCCCCGCGATCTTTCTTAGGATAAGTGTTAGGGAAAATGAATGTAAATGTTAAATACAAAAAATATATGTATAACTATTCACAATTCTGCCACAATCATGTTTCGCTTTGGGGTTGCTGTTCTTGGAATGAAGATGAGCTGTGTTGGGTGTGGACCACTCATAGTGGGGTCTATTTTCGCAAATCTCTTGGTGTCACCTTTGATCTCTGTGCAGGCTCACTGATTATTGGCCTTCTTGCCTGGTTCGTGAGTTTTGGTGGGCGGCCTTCTCTTGGCTAGTTTGTTGTGGTGCCGAGTTATTTCCATTTGTTTATGATTGATTTGTTGGTCTTGGGGATCTTCAAAGTATTGCATTTTGGTTTTCTACTTGACTTATACGTCTCAAAATGTCATTCATCTAGAAAAAAAGAATTAAGGGTTGGAAACAGTAAATAAGGTAAAATATTAGTTAAATCTAAGTATTGTGCTACATGTATTCGGGGAAAAAAAAACGTCACGACACTTGTGAATGAATTCCCATTCAATTTCAATCAGGAACCTATTAGTCAAACATTTCTACTATTCATGTTCACCTTGATGGGGCAGGACATCCGCAAAATTAGCCAATTAACCCTAATTAGTGTTCATATTCTACTAGCTAACCTTGTGCTTTGAAAAGCCTTGTTCGAACACGTGCATCTCCGTTACAAGCTCATCTATTGTGCCCTGCGCTTAATTAAGCCTAAATATGTTAATCGTTCATTTGTATTTTTCCCATTGACCTGTCTTGATAAATGGATTCGCCGTAATTCATCTGCTGCTGATGTCATCTGTCTCTGTCGCGAGAAAGCTCGGCGAGATGAAGCATCCATCGTTAGCCGTCATCCGTCACTCTGCGGGGAGAGCACAGTGTCACGATTTTGACTTGCTTCAGACGTTACCTTTAAGAATATGAGGTTTGCACATTTGTGGTTGGAGAAAAATGGAATTACATTTTAGGGTAATGACAAACGTGTATAATAATTATAGTGCTTTTTTTAAGCATCCTTCAAGGGTGCTCGGACGTTTGGTCGCCTGTCTTTTGGTCGCCGGTCATATGGTGAACGAGAGTTTATATTTGAAACCAGCTCTCAAAATTATATTCATGAGAGTTTAATATCTAAAAGAGAGTTTAATATATAAGTTCTGTTTAATATTTAAGTACTGTTTAATATCTAAGTACATTTGACCGGCGGCCAAAAGACCGGCGCCCAAAAATACCAGCGACCAAAAGACTAGCGACCAAAACACCGACGACCAAAAGACCGGCGACCAAAAGACCGGCGACCAAAAGACCATGCGACGAAAAGACCATGCGACGAAAAGACTAGCGACCAAACGTCCGGTCACGCCTTCAAGCCACTCAAGGTCGACGTTGGTCGGCGGATTCGTATTTCTAAAAATATAAATCAAATGATAGTATTCAGATTTTTATCTAAGCATAAGCATTTTCTATAATTTCGGTGAATTCATTTTTAATTAGGTACATGCATGTGCAATTTAGATAATGTTTTCTGCCAATCTAAATGGCGAAAACTTAGGAACACTACCCAACTTGTCTTAGATCGGAACTAACTAGATTAAGACTAACCAACAAAAATGAATTGTTTCTAATTTGCATTATTATTTTGTGTTGCCCAGAAAGCCTGAAAAAGGCTTTTGACAAACAACCCCAAGAATTGCTCTTCAGTTGTTCAAATTCTTCTTCCTCTTTCCCACCAATCGTCCTATTGATCATTGACTTCATCAATAGAGCCATAATGGCAGTTTGTCATCCACTCATTTCCCTTCCCTCCTGCCATTGGTTTCCTGCCACATGCCAATTTACCTTATCATTTTCAAAATGAAGAAGCAAAGACTGTTGTGAAAATCTCCTTTTTCTCCTTGTCAAGCTCTCGACATCGCCCCAAAGACATCAGCGCTCTGCTTTTGTTGTTTGTTACCCTTTTATATACACGGATGGGCGTTTCTACCTCGCCCCCATCCTACTGTTCTATTCGAATCTGGCAGCCGAATTTCATAAATGGAGTCAAAGTGCAGCCCCTGGTCGATTAAAGCCGGTAATTAAGATGTAAAGCAGTTAGCGATCGCACCTGCGATAATAGCAGAGGGCGCATTCATCGGCTGGGGGGGTCTGACGCCCTTTATCAATGTTTGGAGTGTGTTTTAAATATAGGCTATTGGGAGGCAGGAGCCTTCACACTAATGACGATGTTCTGCGGATATCGACTGGCGCTGGGAAAGTGTCGCAGTCACCTGGTCAAACAAAGGACTAGTAGTTGGTTCTTGAACTGAATTACCTTAGCTGCCAAGTGCAATAATTGCCGGAGAATCTGTCCCAAATGACGTTTGTAGGGATTATATTGGCAAGATAGAAGACTTTCAACATGGTCTTGAAAGACGAGGCTTAAAGAAGGAGATTAAAAACACATCGTGTGCCTGTCGTTTGTCTCAGGAGGATGTCAGTCAGATACAAATGGGTCTTGCTTGGAAAAGTTTTATACAGTGGAACTATGGGGATCAGATTTGAGACTTGGAGGGAAAGGAATCGTTTTACGCTAAAAGCTGTCATCTCGACATGTGCTCCAAACTTTGACTTTGCTAACCATGACGAGTTTCTTTCGAGGTAGACTTTATTTACCGCAAGATGGAAACAGTTATGAGAATGAACTGTTTCCACCTTATTTTTTTGCATGTTTCTGTAGAGACATGCACCTGTTGTTCATTGAAGGGTCATGTGGAATCTCAAAACTGTGAACAAGTTCACTGCGTAATGATCATAAAACAAGGACCAAAAGTCTCGCATAAACGAGAGAATGGCTTAAAACAAGTAAGAGATCGGCACCTGAAAAAACAAGGGACTGCGGCTCTGTCAACCAAATTACGCTTCTCTTTTTTGCTGAATTGTCGATGAAAAATTCATCTATTTGTTACGAAATTGTCGAATACTCAATGTTTCAAATACCAATGTATTGTCTAGTCTGTAGGTGTCAAAATGGCGGCCCGGGGGCCAAATCTGGCCCGCCACATCATTTTGTGTGGCCCAAGAAAGTAAATCATGACTGACTTCTGTTTTAGGATCAAATTCAAATGAAGAGTATAGATGTATATTATATTTCCTGATTTTCCTACTTTTAAAACAATAATTGTCATTTTTTTAATCCAATGTTTTCAGTTTTTAGATCAAAAATAATTTTGTAAAATCTAAAAATATATATTTAAAAAACTAAAGTAAATATTGTTTTAGGTCTATAAAAACTGAATATTCAGGGCTTTTAATCCATTTATAAAAATAAAAATCGAGTTGACGTTAACGCGGCCTGGGAACCTACCCGAGTCTGACACCCTTAATCTAATCCATCAATTAGTTCTTATCAAAAACAGTTTTACCAAGTTTTTGTAACATAAACACCCCATTGGAGACTATCTACCCGAAACATGTCTTCTCAGGGTAGCATTTTTCAATCCTGCAGTACTCCAGGAACTAATTTCCCAAACACACGTCACTTGTTTTTTACATCTTTGTTTTTGCTTCCGATTTGCATTCGCCGCTTTGATGAAGCAATACCCTTGCGTTCTGGACCCTGTTAGTGTGGCGAACAGATGTGAGGACCGGGTACATTTTTTTTTTTTGCTTCTCTGACAAAAAGGGGGGCCGTGGGTCTCAGGGAAGCATAGCCGCTGGACACCCCTCAGCATTTGGGCACTCACATACTGGCGTTAACGGCTCTACTCCTAAACCGAGTTGGGGTGACACATCCTTGGAAATGTTTGGAAGGACATGTGCCCCCCCAATATGGCCTCTTGTGCTTGTTTACACTTAACGGGGCCAGCGTTTGAGTGTTAATAAGGCGAGACAGGGTGGTCTTGTGAATGCCTAGGACTCTTAATGTGAATATTAAAGAGAAATGGAGAAGGGAGGAAAGTGTAAATGAAGTTATTTGGACAAAAATGTATTGCTAAAGATGGTAAATGGTAAAGGAAGTTATTAAATATGTGCGTGGGATTCATGTGTATGACTACCTGTTGTACAGGGAGATGCTGAAATCTTATTGGATCAAAGAAGGCGTGGTAGGATGGTATTTGTTTGGGCTTAAAAAGGCAAAGTAGCCACAAAATGGAAGAAAAGTGGCACTTGGGCGAGTCTGATGCCATGCTGTCTGGACCAACAAGAAGAGGGGGGTAGTACTGTTTGGTTTAAACATGCACGCAATCACAAAAAATGGACTTTATGTACTTATGTCGCGGGAGTAGACAATCATTGGTGAGGGAGGACTGCATTTAATTTTTTAGATAGCGCAGTTGGGTTGTGTCGTTTGTAGATAAGATTTAAGGAAAAATGGGGGAAAATGACTGTAAAATTTGGTCAATTTCTGGGTAAAAGTTCATGTGGATTCTTGGAGATGTTTATGGTATTAGGAAAAAGTCTATGGGACTATTTGTTATGGAGTATTTGTTTTTATTTTAACCAATGACTGGAAAATTGGTGACAACTTTATATTGTCATACTTTATTGTTGTGACTGGACTGAAAAGGACAGTTTTTGGAAGGTTTTTGTCACAAAGTCATGCCTTATGGCTCAATTTAGGATGAAATAAAGCAGTACTTTAGCTCACTATTGGGGTTTATAGACTCTGGTGTGGAATGTTGCCTTTAAAAAAAAAGTTGCATGCCCTCCACAATTTCCTTGCAAACTTTAATGGATTGTTTCCCGTAAGTCGACGCTGTAGTCGCCACAAGAGATTTGTCAGAATTTGGAAGAGGGAAAAGAGATGCGACAGGCCAAGGAGAAACCAAAGGGTGTCTGAGAGGTGACTTTATTGAGTTCTTCCCCCTCGGGTCATCTTTTCGCTAGTCATCAGAGACCCTGGCATGTCTAATGTCGCCCGTCCGGCAAGACCTGTACAAGAAGGCTAAATAAAGACTGACAAACACCCACCACACCCTCCTTTCCTAACTTTACAAGCCCCCCCTTGAGGAGATTTCACTCCATCAGACTCAAGTGTTGTCTTGCTCCTTACTAGTTTGGAGTGGGGTACTTTTTTGAAACATTTCAGTTTTGGTTTTCTTAACCAAACTCGCATTTTCATGTTAAGTCATTTTTTTGAGTGAGTTAGTTGGCAAATAATAATCCACTAAGTGTTTTTTAGGTCCGAATTAGGTCCTAATTTCTGACGTAAAATACTTTTTAAAGATTTTTGTTGGCAAACAATAATCCATTCGGTCTTTTTTAGGTCAGAATCAAGTCCTAATTTCCGACGTAAAATACTTTTTAAAGATTTTTGATGGCAAACAATAATCCATGTGTTGTTTTTAGGTCCAAATTAGGTCGTAACTTCCGACGTAAAATACTTTTTAAAGATTTTTGTTGGCAAATAATAATCCACGCTGTTTTTTAGGTCCTAATGTCCGACGTAAAATACTTTTTAAAGATTTTTGTGATCAATATTATTTCATTTGGCACAATAAAACAGTATTTTGTAGCTATGTTCTTTAAAAAGTAGGACGTTTTTTGACAAAATGCAATACTTTGAAACTAATTTTTTTACTCAATTTTGTGAATACTGGAGCATATTTCAATGAATTCCATTATTTCCATAATTAATGATGATGATCAATATTTTAATTTACACAAAATTGCTTATTTTATAAGCATCCAGTTTGCTTTTTTGCACTTTAAAAAAAACAGGAAACAGATCTAGGAAACTGTTTCCACATAAAAAAAAAAACTACTTGAGCAATTCACAAAGAAGCAAACTCTTAACACATTTTCCCACTGCTACTGTAAATATTTTTAAAAACTATAAATAAAAATCTTAACAGTTATGAAGTCATTTTCACATCTTGTTTTTCCTCCTCAATATTGGTTCAATGATTGATAGGAATTTTAACTGCAGTGATTTTTTTCAACAACCAAATATTTGGATTCCACTTGGAATAATATATATGTAATGGATATAAGAGCTGTTTAAAAAAAACGTAACACACTTTTTAAATCCACTACTGTTTTAATGAGCACAACTATAGTTTCATTTGCACCTCCCTTAAAAGTTTGTTGAACCATTACCGTCGACTTTTCATTGCATTTCTGACATATTTATCTCCCCCTTCCTAGCTTTTACATGCCGCGGTCACCCAAATAACACACTTTAGCAAAAACAGAGACGCACGCAGAGACTCTTTCACTCTGCCAAATGTACAGTTACGGCTCATTCGAGTGTGTGTGGCCACCAGGATGTGAAGATCGCACATGAGGGGACCTCACACTGCGTCTGCACACCGGCTGTGCGTATGTGTACCAGTACATGTTGCTTTTTCATTAAAAACCATCAAAAGCAGCATTACTAATCATAAGTTAACTCTGGCTGCAGATTAATCTGCTTTCTCAATATAAAAAATGTCTATCAGCTTCAAAAAGTCAACAAAATCGCAAACGATTCGCTCAATTTATCACATCGGAAATTGCTGAAATTGTTCTTATTGTTGTTAAAACTTCAAATTATTAATGTAGCTTCACAGCAGTAATATATATATATATATGTGTATATATAAACATTTTTACTCCACTTTGCAAAACAAAGAAAAAATGTCCATCGACTTCCAAAAGTCAAGAAAATCGCGAAGGATTAGCTTAATTTATCACATCGAAATTGCTGAAATTGTTCTTATTGTTGTTAAAACTTCAAATTATTAATATAGCCTCACAGTAGTAATATATATAAAAACATTTTTGCTCCACTGAAACTTTACAGAACAGGTAAAAAATGTCCGACTTCAAAGATTCAAGAAAATCGCGAATGATTAGCTCAATTTATCACATCAGAAACTGCTGAAATTGTTCTTATTGTTGTTAAAACTTCAAAATGTCAATACAGCCACACAGTAGTAATATATATTAACATTTTTACTCCACTGAAACTTTGCAAAACAAATAAATATCCATCGACTTCAAAAAGTCAAGAAAATCGCTGACGATTAGCTCAATTTATCACGTCGGAAATTGCTGAAATTGTTATTATTGTCAATTTATCATGTTGGAAATTGCTGAAATTGTTATTATTGTCAATTTATCATGTTGGAAATTGCTGAAATTTGTATTATTGTTGTTAAAAGTCCAAAATGGAAGTGCATGTAGGTTGTATTTAAGATTCTTTTGTGGGTTATATTGAATTATTTTTTCTGGGTGTCCCGCGGGCCGTAGTTTGGACACCCTCCGCTTTATCGTTTGCATGCCAAGTGTGTGTTTGTGTGTTAGTGTCCTAGCGTGGTGGTTTGTGTGTGGTTGTGACCTGTAACACCTCGACTCAAAAAAGTGGATGGAAAGTAAAGTGTGTTTTGGGTTGGGGGGTGAACTGAGTGTCTGTAACGGCGGTAGAGATTATGTAACAACAAATAGGGACCAGTGATGCCATTGATACCAGGTGATGCTACAGGAAGTTGTTAAGGGGCACAATGGCGGTCCTATGAGAAGGGGGTTAATGGGAAGAGGGGAGGTGATGCTCAAGGACAATAGAGAGGCTTGATCTCTTAGTTCATGGTGGTTATATTTTTTCAATGCTATACTTTGGGAGTATTAAGGTGAGGTTTTTGAGGGTTGTGTTCACCTGTAGTATAAAAAAAATAACAAAAATGTATAAAATGTATTTTTTTTTTTAAATGCCATTCACTCAATCATTGACAAACTCGCATTGTGACTGGATGACATCATGCATTTTTCTCGATTAGCGCGTCGGCCTCACTACTTTGGGATCCTGGGTTCAAATCCAGGTCAGTTCACCTGTGTGAAGTTTTCATGTTCACCCCCGGGCCTGCTTGGGTTTCCTCTGGGTACTCCAGTTTCCTCACACATTCCAAAAACATGCATGGTAGGCTAAATGGACACTATAAATTGCCCCTAGGTGTGATTGTGAGTGTAAATAGTTGTTTGTCTCTTCATGCCCTGTGATTGACTGGCCATCAATTCAGGGTGTCCCCCACCTCTGGCCCGGAGACAGCTACGATAGGCTCCAGCACTCTTTCGCGAACATAATGAGGATAAAGGGGTTCGGAAAATGAGATGGGTTTAAAACAGAAGTGAGTGGAATGTTAAATGTCTAAGACCATGTGCAATTTTAGTATTCGTCCTTTCGTCCTAGAACTTTAATGCTTTAACATCCCAAATTGGCCACACTGTCACTCACTCACATTGGAGTTGTGACCTATCACATATCCTCATTTATATCAATATAATTTTTGCAAGAACGTTGTAAAAGTAGCAGCTTCTCTCATTCCGAATCGCAAATCAAATCGCAATATTTGTTGGAAAAATCGGGCATCCCTATCTGTGACCTTTTTATGATGTAATACACTTTGGCTAAGTAAAGGATAGGAAAGACTACTAAACTATCACACACTCCATTCTGGGACATTTTTCCCATTCAAACAAACATTGGCACACACGTTCCCACCAACTCTATGCAATTTTCAAACATGAATACATGGCCATAGCCAAGATATAAAACCAAAACCTCAGAACTATGTGGCAGATGTGCTTCTAGCAATTGAACAATGCTATAGTAATAGAATTCTCGCCTCAGGTTGGCACAATCTTGAATGATTTTATTGACTTTCCAAAAGATTTGACTCAAATACAGTTTAACTTAAGAGATTTCTTTATTTCATTCTTCTTATTGACAGTAAGTTCTCCTTTTAGTACCCGAATATAAGACGAAAGCTAACTTTTGGCGGCAGAAATCTGCTATTTTTGTAAGCTTCAAGCTAAGGTTTGACCATAGCTAAATAGAAGGGCTTGGAAATGATCAGTTCTAGTGGTTTTAACATGATAGACCAAAGTGCTGTATTCTCGCCTGTGCTCGGACGTTTGGTCGCTGGTCAAATGGTGACAGAGTTTACTGTTGAAACCAGCTCTAAAAATAATATTCATGAGAGAGTTTAATATCTACGAGAGAGTGTTTAATATCGACAAGAGTGTTTAATATCTAAGTACTGTTTAATATCTAAGTGTTTAATATCTAAGTACTGTTAATAACTAAGTACTGTTTAATATCTAAGTACTGTTTATTATCTAAGTACCGTTTATTATCTAAGTACCGTTTTATATCTAAGTACTGTTTCATATCTAAGTACTGTTTAATATCTAAGTACTGTTTCAGATCTAAGTACTGTCTCATATCTAAGTACTGTTTCATATCTGAGTACTGTTTAATATCTAAGTACGTTTGACCGGCGACCAAAACACCTGCGATTCTGGCCACGTTTGCTTGTTGTGTTTTGCGCATTTTGAACCGAAATCCCCATCAAACTTTGCTTCTTTGGGCAGCTAGCAACTTTGAACTTGGTAATCCCAAGTCAGCATCACCAGTGTTAGAGTCGCATGCTTAAAAGTGAAGTAGACACATGCTTCCTCCTGTGGGAGCCTGCGCTAAAGTCGCACTAGCCTGGAAATATCATTAAAGTATTCCACTCCACACCTCCCTTGTCTCCCCATTTCACAGCGTATAGTTTATGTACCAAACTCATTATGGAACGTGAGCAAGACAAAGATGAATCGGTCATATAACACACGCCAACCCGAGAAGCGCTGTCATGGGGACGAAGGGCAAGCTAGCGATTACAGCCCTCTTATTGTCATCGAATCTTAACAAGACATTTAAAGGCAGTTCCGGCACGTCCAGCAGGGGAATAACAGTAGCAGACTGTCTTTTGATCGTGTCAGTAAACAACAGCGGCCCATTCTGGAAACAGCAGACTTTGCGTCGGCCATGTTGCCAGTTGAATCGCAAATTTACGCTTTTCAGGTTCAGTACATCAAGTTTTAACTGTTTAGTATTCTGGAAAAAGATGATTTGGTGTTATTTTTTAAACGGACTGTTGGGTTTTCTCGCCTTGGCTGTCGGTAAAATACACACACACACTTGTTCTCGCTCTCTATTGCTTTCGCTCTCTCACACACACACAGCTGACCCAGATGAGGGTCTGATCCAGCTCGTTCTAATTCAGCAGGCACAGTTGACATAAAGAGAGAAGGGGGCGCATTAAAAGAAAAAAAGCCCACCACGTGTTGAATGCTGTATCACACATAGGAGGGGGAAAATGAGGATTTCCAGTTAGAAACAATAGCAAAGATGGACGAATAGGGGACGGATTGGGGGTCCGGTTTAAGGGATTCACATCTTTGAGTCAACATTGGTTGCATTGTGTGAGGTCATGATTTAGTGTTTGCGCTTTAGAAAAGAAAAATGTCACTTTTCTTTGCATTGAGGAGACTAATGAGGTTCCCCAGGCATTTTATTACATTCTCACAAGCGGGGTTTCTTTGACTCAGGATCATAAATTTGTCTTATATATCATTCGTGTTTACTTATTTGTAATGTTTTTGGCAAATATGGAGGAGGTTTAGCTTTTTTTCTTGGAATACTTTGTCAAATTGGCGGCCCGGGGGCCAAATCTGGTTCGCCGCATCATTTCGTGTGGCCCGGGAAAGTGAATGATGAGTGGGGACTTTCTGTTTTTAGGATCAAATTAAAATGAAGAGTATAGATGTATATTAAATTTCCTGATTTTTCCCCTTTTAAATCTATAATTGTATTTTTTTAATCTTTTTTTTCTGTTTTTAGTTCAAAAATCATTTTGTAAAATCTAAAAATATATGTAAAAAAGCTCAAATAAACATTGTTTTAGATCTATTAAAAAAACTGAATATGTAGAGCTTTTAATCCATTTATTCAAAAAAAATCTAAATATTATATCAAAAATGGTCCGGCCCTCGTCAAATTCAGTCTGATACCCCTGCTTTTATCTATTTGACCTTTCCGTGTTAAAATTATATTTTTTAACAAATCCACAGTCTTATATATGATAGAAATTAGTGTTTCCTATATTGTATGTCCCTTTCTCAAAGTTTGAAAAATGAATTTGAATTATTTTGGAAACAATTGATAGATTTTATCCCTTGAAATCGGCCATTAAAAACACACACACACACTAACACGTTCATGTCCCTCCCTCGGCTAGACTCTGCTGCAAATCACCTTGTTTACAATCTCACACCAACACTCACATCAATTAACTGCACATTGATTTCCCCCGCCTGAGACATTACAATTTTGCAGAACATTCCCGATGTGGACTCTTTTGCAACGTTAACTTCTCCATTATTGCACAAGCACACCAATTAAAGACCA
This sequence comes from Stigmatopora nigra, assembly GCF_051989575.1. Lineage (NCBI taxonomy): Eukaryota > Metazoa > Chordata > Actinopteri > Syngnathiformes > Syngnathidae > Stigmatopora > Stigmatopora nigra. The sequence goes on along the minus strand of NC_135510.1, from coordinate 2,980,304 downwards.
GTCTATAAATATCTTTTTTTTTTTACCCCATAACTTTAAAACCGTATTTTAAGCCACATTTCCATGGCATACCCCCCTTTTTTTCTTTCCTTTTGATTCATGAATAAGTAAAGACTCTAGTCGAAACTAAAAGATAGCTGACAAGCCGGGGGAACACATCCATCGGGGGCCCCGCAGCTGCTCTTTAAAAATTCAGAGCAAAATAATGGCATCAGCCTTCGAAACGTTATTATCTTCATTTCTCAACATCAGCGTAAGCGAGAGAGGTGCTCCGTTTGTCTTGTTTCACCCCCTTCTGTACCCTTTAAAGCAACCGCTTAAAGCACCCAGACTTTGTATTAATAATGATATTTTAAGTTTTATTTAACAATCATGTGGAAAGTGTTGTTTGCTCTCCAGCTGATGGTTTGGGAATTTTGCTTTTAATGCTATTCTGCGACGTGTCTCTGTATTTTTTTCAACTAATACTTTAAACAGCTCCAATTTAACTCTTTGAATGCCATTGATGGTTGTGGACGTCCAATCTGTTTTGATTTGAAGTTGTCAGCGAATAATTTGGGATGTTCAGTGACGTCAGAAGCGTTCAGAGATAGTTTCAATAAATTGGATATCCATTGTTGCCAGTGGCACACAATAAGTTAAATACTATTTTTTTCAAATTAAATCAACTAGGGTTTTGGGTGCCATAACCATATCATTTTTCAGTTTTTAATTGATTTGTTTTTATTGATTTCTTCTGTATTAACTTTAACGATTGGTCGTGATATCTATTTTTACAAAAAAATATTTTTGTATTTTTCAATGAATATATATATATAAATATATATGCATATATATACTCATTAGAAAATTGAAAAATATTTTAAATCTACAATAAGGACATTTTAATTCAGACCTAGTGTCCACATGCATATGAATAATGTGGATCCAGAAATGTCAATATTGTGGCCTATATGACTCAAAATATGATGTTCATATATGTGGATGGCAGGTCTTTATTGGGCAAACTTGTTTTTTCCTCCTAATTACAAAAAAATATATCATTTGAAAGAGTTAAATAAATAAAACTTGACTGTATCATACCAAAAAACACTGCATGGATGCAGACTTATTACTGTACAAAGTTTTTACTGTAGCTTTATTTGAATTGAATTCAATGTTTTTTATTGTCATTATAGAACTATAATGAGATTTAAAGCTTTCACCACAATGCACAAATAACAGCATACAGACAAAAAAATCAAAAAGTAAGTAATCCAAGTCATATTATCAATGATTTTCTATATTTTAACTTTCTTTTTGAATAACCAATTAACCTGTCTCCCTTGTTCTCCACTCAAGTCCCAAACTGTTGGTCACCACGAGGAGACATGGAAAGAGAAGCAAAAAGGGGGGCGTGGCGTAGGCGTTTCCCAACTTGGTGACTGAACATCCTCTTAGCCAATCCAATCTTTGGTAGGCGTGGCTTTTCATCTGTCCCACTGCCGCACGGGGCCCTCTCGAAAAGTTTGTTTATTCGCCGTTGCGGTGTGTAATGACAACGTGCTCGCGTGTAAAAACCACCTCCCCGAAAAAAAAAGACCCTTCGAAGCAACAAAAAAAAGACTGCATTCAAGTGAAGGGACGAAGCCACGCGTGGACTTTCGCGACCGGCCACCTCTTTTTTTCCTCTCTCCATACCTAAGAGGTGATTTTTAAGCCTCGTTTTTTTCCTGGGTGGTGGTATCGGACTACCCTATCCCTACCTGCTTAAGGAGGAAAAAGTTCTGGAACATTTATCACTTTGGACGCGATCAGGGTGACTAACAGTGGAGTGGGGGGGCTTCCTTCCTTCCTCCCTCAAGCCGCGTTTTGGGAACCTCCGGGCTGGGAGAGGAGAAGCCGAAGAAGACCCCCAGTGTCCCTCCTTCCAGCAAAGCAAATCAGGAGCTAATTGATTAAAGAGACTTCATTTGAATAGGAGGGGGGCTGGCGAGGTGCCAATCGCCTTGCAAAGACCACCCCCCACCCCCCTGGTTCCCCCTCCTCCCTTACCCCAGCCCCTCCTCGTCCTCCTCGCTCCCTCCCTTCCCTTGCCCGTATGATTAATCGCGAGGCATTATTGATAATCATAACGTGGCACATGCGCGTTGGATGGACTCGATGCGCGTGAAATTTTGAGGGGGCCCCTCTTGTTTCATTTTTTATCCTTCTTGGTCTTCTTCGCTTCTTTCTACGCTTGCTGTTTGCCCCATGTGCCAGCCAGCATGTCGCGGAGGAAACAAGCCAAGCCGCAACACTTTCAGTCCGACCCTCTGCTACCCGGAGCCGGCCACAATGGTGAGTACAACCGGCCCCCCTCTCCCCTTTCCTTCCGTCAACATCCCTTTTACACTTTGTCACTTTTTCGACACTTATTTATACGTATTTATTTTATGGGGATTTCACTTTTTATTTATTTCGCTTTTGGTTTAGACACTTTTTTTGTTGTTTTTGGTATTTTTTTAGGTTGACTTTATAGATTTATTTGGAGATAAATACAACTTAATAGGGTTTGGGAAAAGGAGACCCCTTTTTCGACCGGTACGGACCACCCTGACTGAAGACACACACACTCACACACACATTGGGAAAAAAAAGTAAAGTTAAGTGCTTAGTCGACTTGAAATCGTGCAAAACTGTCGCATTTCCTTGCATTCGTGATAATCGTGATAACGTAAATCAGCTTAGTTGGCTTATCGTCTTTTCAAGATATTAAAAAATATCTTACTCATCATGAGTCACACACGCATAAAATGCGCTCAGATATTGTTAAATAATTTTTGGGTGACTCAACTAACACTACTTTTTAGGACAAATAAAATAACTTTGTGAAAAAAACGAAATATTGGATTTTATTGGAAGGTCAGTGAACGTATCATCGGGAAATAAATTGTCAAATGTTGCATTCAGGGACTAAAAACACGATATAGTGTTTTATATTGCTGTTAATGTGTGTTTAATAATTCTTGTAGTTTGTTTCCATAGAGTAAAACTGCAATAGAATTGTGAGGATAAAATGAATAAAGTAAAAGCTTTGATTGCGAAGGGATATTCGATCAAATATGAATGATAAATCATATTTTTGAAAACTGCATCTCATTAAAAATGTAATTTATAAAAGGAATAAAAACATGTCAAATGCGTTAATCTAAAAGTAACAATTAAAGCAATGAATACAAATCACTTTTCTGAAGTTGCTTTTACTGCACTCGTATGTTTCATAACATTTCATCAACTATTCTGTGCAAAATAAACAAATTCCTGTTACTGTTTTAATTGGCTCGTTTTCATACTAATTTAGGTCTCTTTAACATGCTCCCAAAAAAATCATAACTTTTCACAGCTCTTATTTTGTTTTTTTAAAGAAATAAGGATATTTTTTAATCAGTATCAGGACGGCTTTTGCTTGTGTGAGTATAAGTGTGTGCTCCCATGTGTGTGTGTGTGTGTGTATGTTTGCACTGTGCTTTTTTTTTTAACCTTTCCTAGCGTCCCCCCCTCCATGAGGGTTGACCAGGGTTCAGGGCCCGCATCCCCTTGTGTGTGTGGGTGTGTGTGTGTGTAAAAGAAGGATCGCGGTGCTCAGGGTTCAGAGCCCAGCGAGAGCCACTCCACGTCGCCATTGACCCAACTCGTCCAAAACCACAGGCGGCCCCCCCAACCCGGGGCCTTCTTGACACCCCCCCCCCCCCCCCCACAACAACGTTTCCCTCTTCTATTAAGAGTTTAAGTGAGGCCCTTATCAATATTTAGCCCCTATCAAAGTGGCCCCCCTGGGGGAAATTGGCAAGGGCAGCCCCTCAAACACCCCCCCACCCCCCTGTCCTCTTTTTTTTGTGCCCCCTGCAAACAAAGTGGCTGTCATTTGGTCGAGGGTGTTAGCCCCATACCCTCCCCTGCTTCCCTTTGACTTGACATGACACCGGACCAAAAAAAAAGCTCAGCTAGGGTCCTACTACATGGCCAGACTAGACCATAGTGGGTTTTTGCCGGACCCCCGTCCGGGGGTCGGGTATGCTGCCGATTCTATGAAATTTCCCACTAAAAAAATACACAGAATGTAGGATTTTTTGTTTTTTGCATCTATAAAATCTTGATTTTTAAGGCCTTCTTGACTATGATTCATATGTTATGCAGCATATCCTCTCTTGGCTGCAGCTTTGGCTTGATTCTTAATTTTAATTCGGACTTAATCCCTCCCTATTTTGGGAATTAAGCCTAATACTAGCATCTGCGCCATGTCCTGTGCTTTAGCATTGATTTATTTTGTATTTTTTTATTGATTTGGGTTGTTTTTTTGCTGGTAAAAGAGATTGATTCAAATTTTTGTTTGTTGATGAGAAAGTAGAACAGTTTGGGTAGGAAGGGGAGGATAAATGTTGTTGTATAGTTTTATTTTGAAAGATAATCGAAAATATGAAGGTTGGTAATGGAAAAGAAATGTTAAAATGTTGTTTTTATTACGCCCTGACTTCGTATTTAATTAATGCTTATTGCAAAGTTGCCTTCAAGGACGATACGTTGATGTAAAATAAAGATTAAATGTGGTCTATGAGTTTGTAGAAAGAAAAAACGTGTTTTTAATTGCTTAAATTTTGATTACTATATACTTATTACTTACTAATTTAATAAGTACATAATATTTTAATGCCCCTATCTTTTCATAACTTGGACAAAAATAAAGGAGAAACATTAACGATTTTTAAAAATGATTTAGATTATTTATTATGTTTGTCATATTTTCTGTAAGCTGTTAAAAAATGACTTTTACACAAATTTTGTCCTTCCATAATTTAACTGAAACTATAAATGAAATATGATAATTAAACAGTTACTTGGGGTTAACTTCTAATAAGAAAAAAGTACATTCATTTAATTAATTAAGCACATTACCTGAGTGTATATTTACATAAGTTTCATCTTTATTCAACCCTAAAATCTTGCTGTTTTGCAACTTATTTAAAACTCATTTTTTTTGCTGATTTTTCCATAAATCTGGCATCTTTTCACTTTCTGTTTTTATCCTTTTAAATTCAACTCAAAAAGCTAATATCCGTCTTTTTCCTTTAAAGTGGGAGATTTCCTGTGAAAAGTAATGTGTGTACTCGCATAGTTGGTCGCCGTTAGGGACAGGGGGTTTACTGTCATGGCAACTTTATGCTTATCTGGCGGTGCGGAAGAACACCGAGTAAAGATATAATCCCTTTTTTTTTTCTTGGGACCGCGCTTTGACGTGATACCGGGCCCCGGCCGGCGGGGATGAGCTCGCTCGGGGGAAGCCGGTGCCGACAGACCGGCCTTCCGACCATCCCCGCCGCTCCCATGCTGCGTGAACAATGGGGAGGCATCCTGTCTCGATGTGGGGTAGGGGGGCTCTACTTTTGTTGGGGTTTCATTTGCAAATGAATTCTTGGCCCTGATGAAAGTCCTTAGAATGGAAGGGAGGCGGGGGGGGGGGGGGGGGTATACGGGGGGTGGTCTGTAGTCACAATGAAAGGGATTCATAGAAAAATGCAATTTGTAAATGAACTTGTTTGTCAAATGAAGACATTTGACAAAAGTGAGCAGTGAGTAGGTTTTTCCCTAAAAGGAGAAAACGGCATATATTTTAGAGGCTTTTATTTCTTTATTTAAACTTTTTGGGGGGAGTTTTAATGAGATGTTTTTAGTTTTTTTTGGGGGGGGGGGGTATTAAGTTAATTTTTTCTGATCATTCTTCATGTGACACACGTCTTGTGATTTCTCAGACGACATGTTTTACCGGTCTAGGTAATTCAATCATACCCCCTTTTTCGGAGTATTTAACAGTATTACAATATACCGTGTGTTGCTATTCTCAACCCCCAACCACCATTCCTTTTGCTTTTTCCTTGTTTTGCCTCAATCTTCTAAAATGAGCTTAGTAGCCGTGCCGATAACCTGTCCGCGGTTCTGAAAATGAGCAAAGTTGACAGCAAATTGAAAGTGTGTAATAAGTCCATCCAATGGTCGATTTGTACCCGACTGGACAAGTAGACTTTGAAGAATTCTATAGGAAATCAATGAGTTTCTATGAAATTTCATTAAAAGGATTCTCAACATATCCCAACTCCTATTTTTTTAATGGATTATCTGAAGGAAATGATTACCTTTTGCTTTTGACGTGATATACCTCTTCAAAGATCACTTTTTTAAAGCCATATGTGAATAGTTGGAATCTCCATTCAGAGGCTCACTGCACCAATTTTGATTTTTGTGAGCAAATCAAGTGTAGATCTGATGAAATTTACAATTTGAAACAATGGAACTGTAAAAGATAAAATCACTTCTTTGTCACTAATCCTCAGTTTCCTTTTTTTTCTTCTTCTTTTTCTTTTTTTTTTTTTAATGCAGGGCACACTGAACTTTGCTCCGAGGAGCCCCCCTGCAAGGAATCCGACGCCCACGTCTGCAACAGATGTTGTGCCGAATTCTTTGAACTTTGTGAGCTCGAGGAGCACCAAAAGAATTGCACTAAAAATCAGCTAGTCCTGATTGTCAATGAAAGTCCAGCCTCCCCCGCCGGAACCTTCTCTCCCGGCTCCCCTCCCCTTAATTCCGACGACCTAATGAATGACCACGCTAATACCACGGATCACCCAGAGTGTGGCGACCTTTCAGAACCCTGCACGCTGGACAAAGACGAATCCATGGACGTAGACGTCTCTGGGATGAGCAGCGGTCACGAAGACGATGGTAGCCAGGTGGAGAACGAGACCCCTGGCGACTTAGTGGAAAACAACCTCAACTGCAAGACCACAGCCGGCCCAGCCGTTGGTACTTCGGCAATCTCCGCCCCTCTCCCGCAACTGGGCAACTTGACCGACCTGGGAAACTTTTCCATGATCAACAGCAACGTGATCATTGAAAACCTGCACAGCACCAAAGTGGCTGTAGCCCAGTTCTCCCAGGAAGCCCGGACCTCCGGAGGACCCCGTGTGGCAGTTCCCGCTCTAATGGAGCAGCTCTTAGCTCTCCAGCAGCAGCAAATCCATCAACTACAACTCATAGAGCAGATTCGCCACCAAATCTTACGTCTGGCATCCCAATCCCCGGAAAGGCAGGTGCCCACGACCTCCACTCCGGGAGCCGTGGGATCCGCCGCCGCTGCTAGCCCGCTAGCCACGCTAAGCTCCCATCTCTCGCAACAGCTAGCCGCCGCCGCGGGCCTGGCGCAGAACCTGGCTAGCCAATCGGCCAGCATTAGCAGCCTAAAGCAGCTAGCCGCCGCGGCGCAGCTACCTCAATCGAACCGAGAGAGCAGCAGTGAGACATCTCAGAGCGTTAGCACCCTGGGTCCATCTACCAGCACCGGTCAACCCCCTGAAAAAAGGCCTTGCCTCATCACAAACGCCCCAATGGCAAAGTCCTCAACGCCAGTGTTCGGGATCGGCAGTTTGCTAAGCTCGGCGGTCAATCCCCTTCTACCTCAGCCGCCGGCAGGAAACCCCATGTTCTCCAGTTCGCTTCCAAGCGCTGGAACCACAGTGGAGGATCTCAACTCTCTAGCAAATCTGGTGCAGCAGAGAAAAGGCAAGGTTCCCAACGTAGCCTCGTTTGAGGCTAAGAGCAGCTCGGAAGAAGCGTTCTTTAAACACAAGTGCAGGTTTTGTGGCAAGGTGTTCGGTAGCGACAGTGCCTTGCAGATACACCTGCGTTCCCACACTGGCGAAAGGCCGTACAAGTGCAACATCTGCGGCAACCGCTTCTCCACACGAGGCAACCTAAAAGTCCACTTTCAACGGCATAAAGAAAAATACCCGCACATCCAGATGAACCCATACCCAGTTCCCGAGCATTTGGACAACATCCCAACCAGCACGGGGATCCCCTACGGTATGTCCATGCCCCCCGAGAAGCCAGTCACCAGTTGGCTTGATAGCAAACCAATCATGCCTACCATGACTTCCTCAGTCGGTATGCTTCTTCCACCAACCATGCCCAGCTTGCCCCATTTCATCAAAAAAGAAGACCACTCAATAGCCATAACGAATCTCCCCGTTTCTTCCACCGCCAGTGACTCGAGTGCTTCTGAGCCCTCGGCTAAAAGTAGCCGTGCGTCTGAAGAGGGCGAAGGTGCAACTCTGCCTACCTCAAACGGGAAAACTGATGAAGGTAGCCATTCCTCCGGCTTCGTGACCGGAATCGGCTCGGCCACCGAGAATACCGCCGAGTACGCCACATCCAACAGCCCACCCATGTTAACCAACCCACTCATGCCGCTTATGTCAGACCAATTCAAGGCTAAATTCCCCTTTGGAGGAATCCTGGACCCCCTACACGGCTCGGAGACCTCCAAGCTACAGCAACTGGTGGAGAACATCGACAGGAAGGTGACGGACCCCAACGAATGCGTCATATGCCATCGTGTATTGAGTTGCCAGAGTGCACTGAAGATGCACTATCGCACCCACACGGGGGAAAGACCCTTCAAGTGCAAGATTTGCGGCCGAGCTTTCACCACCAAGGGGAACCTAAAGACCCATTACAGTGTCCACAGAGCCATGCCTCCTCTTCGTGTTCAACACTCGTGTCCAATATGTCAGAAGAAATTCACCAACGCCGTAGTGCTACAGCAACACATCCGCATGCACATGGGCGGACAAATCCCCAACAACCCTCTACCCGATAACTACCCAGAATCCATGGTCTCCGACACTGGCTCGTTTGATGACAGAAACTTTGACGACTTGGACAACTTCTCCGACGACAACATGGAAGGGATGGAAGAGGGTCCCGATAGCAGCGTACCTGACACACCCAGGTCGTTGGACGCTTCCCACGATAGCCTGTGCGACTCTCCGATCGCCCTCGACGTGGAAGGACGCGAAATCATCCAAGGCGTGGACGCGGACGAGCTACGAGAATTCAAAGCCGCCGCCAACGGCGTGGGAGAAGGGGATTGTCTCACCAACGACTCCTCATCTCTCGGTGGAGACATCGAAAGCCAAAGCGCAGGCAGTCCAGCCGTGTCTGAATCTACCTCTTCCATGCTGGCGCCATCCCCCGCGGGGGTGCTGCAGCAGGCTCGCAAATCACCAAGTCTGGAAGAAAGGCACCAGAGGGTGTTCTCATTGGAGCATAGCGCACTGCTACAACCACCTCACCCTTGTAACATCGGCGCCTTGGACTTGACGTCGGTTAACCCCTCCAAG